>NC_081192.1:45483640-45791974 GCF_902713425.1 Acipenser ruthenus
CAACAGCAATTAGCTAGGAATGTGAGTTGTTAGGCAGATGGGCCCTTTTCTTATGTAAGTAGGTTTGCTATGGGGGTTTCTAAGGAGAGGGGGCTTAACAAGAAATGTATAGGCTGGGGTTGGGGTGTAGTATACTGGAAACTCAGCACAGTTGGAAAAGTGTGAAAAGAGCTGACATCGCCAACTGTCCAGAGCTAGCAGCTAAGCATTAATCTATTATCTATTACTCGGTATTAGGGCTAGTTCATATACTCTAGTAGTAGTGAATTTCTCTGTATAACTGTACTTGTATGTAAATAAAACCTGATTATTGTGACTTGAAATTGTTTGTCATGTTTGGTGCTCACCCTCTTAGTGTCTCGGGGAAATATTAAGGAAACAGTAGACCTTGTTTTCTTACAACAGCATTTTGACAGAGATTGAATGATTCTTGGTGTTAGATCTCCCTCACGACCTGCGAGGGTGCTGTGTAAAGGGAACAGAGTACCCTGGACTAAATGGCATGACAGTTTATTCCCAGGCTTAGGTGGAAGTCGGCCATCTAGAAAGGAGGTGGAGCTACGGTACTCAATGACCCGGATGGGAAACGGCGTGGCATCCACGGATTGAAGGAGTGGATGCGCTCGTTAACCAAGGGTTCAGGAGTGAGGGTATAAAAAGGGAACGTAGTAAAGTGATCTGTTCCTTTGTAAATGATTAGAGACAACCTAAAAGGAGAACCTGTGAAAACGTGAGTGTTGTGTTTGTTTGTATTGTCTTACGTAAAAACTGTTTGTTTGTTATTTAGACTACTAACACAATCCGGAGCTGTAGCCGAAGGCCAGCACCAAAACTGGACAACAGCACTTCCCTTGTTTCACGGAGAACTGAATTTGCACCATGAGCACTAATTCACTCACTTAAGTACCTGTTTATCTGTTTTGTGTTATGTGTGGGTGTATAAAGGATGTGACTTTTGGTTATGGGTCAAACCCAGGGATTACAAATAAAGTGATACACGCTGCTGTATCACTTTAATTCATTATTGTTTACTATTGTTTGCCGCCAGGCTCTGGACAAATAAACACCTGGATATCGTTGTCTGTCTGTTTCTTCTGCAGTGCTGTATTACCTTCACCTGCACACAATTACCCGCTTTGCTACAGGCATAAAATAAGTAAAAGAAAGGAACTATGCAGCTGGAAGAGACATTAGGAAACCAAATATGGCAAAACAGCCTTAGCAATCAAAAGGCATGATTATGTTTCATGGATGTTTAATATCTGACTAAATATTTGATTCTATTCTCCTCGCCAGAAAAGTTTCATTAAAAAATACGACTCCTGGATAGTATGTCTGACTTATGATGTGTGGTTGGAAAATGATATCTTGAATGACACAGGCTTATGAAGGATAATCAAACCACTCATAATTACATTCTGTGACTATGATTGACATTATAAAATAACAAGGGAGCCAGAGGAAAAAGTACAAAAGAAAGGGACCCATCTGCTTCATCTTGAGATTTCATATATTCTGTCCACACATATCTAGGGAAAGATAAAAAATCTGTTCAAGGTACATTGTTCTTTGTTATCACATAAATAGTATTTATAGACTTTCTGGATATGGGAGATATTAACCATGCTGTGAACTTATATTTGAAACACAGAACAGGTGGATGAAATCATGCCTGAACGTTGCTTAACCCTTCTGCTCCAGTGAACATTCTACCTGTTTGAGGTCTGACTGACATAACATGAATTTCGGCTTGTGTATCAGGACAAATATCCACCAAAAGAATATTGTATTATACATTTCTAAACAGCTGAGAGTCTGAAGATTATTACGGGAATAATGTTTTCATTCTATGATGAAATATACCCTACAATTACCCAGTTTGAATGTGAAATATATGAAAATTCATTTTTCTTTACAAATGTCTCTGTAAGCGTAATTTGGTGATCTCCTACCTAAAAACTGTAAAAGTATCAATGGTAGCCACAACTCTCAGGAACTGGGATCAGAAATAATTTTATATATATATACTGTGTCTGGTTTTCATTTTATACCAAACTGTTTGACGGGTGCGTAATGTGAAGAAGTTTGCCATCAGTTAGATCTGTCATTTCATCAATATTTTCTGTAAAAAAATATTTTCTCTTTCAGGTCAGTAAACATTCTTGGTTATGTAAAACAATTTAGTATGCTCTCTGGTAATGCTGAACTTTAAAATCATGGTATATACAATCATCAAAACCAAAACCTAAGATACTGAAATGCTGCACCTCATAATAAAATACATCTCTATTGGCCTGGGGCTTTAGTGAAATGTATTTTGATTGGAGAGTCATCCCTAAAGTGTATACTGTAAATATTTCACTACAGTTAATATTTTGTTCATTTATCTGTGGGTTTATAAACATTTTGGATGATTTAGTATGATTTCTGGTAAGCTTGTACTTGTGATCGCTGAATCTTCCGACAAAAAATAAATTAAATAAAATTCATTAGGGGGCTCCCGAGTGGCGCATCCAGTAAAGGCGCTCCACGTGAGTGCAGGATGCGCTCTATAGCCTGCAAGTCGCGAGTTCGAATCCAGGCTATTCCTTTGCCGATCGAGGACGGGAGCTCCCAAGGGGCGGCGCACAATTGGCCGAGCGTCGCCCGGGGGGAGGGAGGGTTAGGTCGGTCAGGGTGTCCTCGGCTCACCGCGCACTAGCGACCCCTGTAGTCTGGCCGGGCGCCTGCGGGCTTGCCTGTAGCTGCCCGAGAGCTGCGTTGTCCTCCGACGCTGTAGCTCTTGGGTGGCTGCATGGTGAGTCTGCAGTGTGAAAAAAAAGCGGTCGGCTTGACGGCACACGCTTCGGAGGACAGCGTGTGTTCATCTTCGCCCTTCCGAGTCAGCGCAGGGGTGGTAGCGGTGAGCCGACCATAATAAATAATTGGTCATTCCAAATTGGGAGAAAATAATAAAAAAATAATTGGCAACGACTAAATTAAAAAAAAAAAATTCATTAGACCAGCTTTCTGTCTATCTAACTTTACTTTAATTTTGAAAGTATATAAAACCATCCGTGATTGGTTGTTGGAGATTTTGGAGATGTCAGTCATTTGGTAAGCAACCAACGTTTGTTTAAAAAGGCTTAAAATGGGTGTCTACTGTCACCATTACATCATTGTTCATATATGAACAATTTCTAACTGCGCCGTAGTAGAAGGGTTAAAACCTGCACTCTCGAATTATTCTTCAGGAGGCCGGTTTGTGTCAAGAATCCTAACTCAGGAAAAGTTGGCTAATTTAGGCTAACTTGCATACTTTGACCCCTTGTTTAACAAAGTAGGCAGCTACTTCAGTAGTCAAACTTGGACACTATAGAGTTTAGTTTCTTCCAGGTTTTAGGTAATACTGGTGATGTTAGTTCAGATGGCCAATGCGGAGCTCTCCCTTAAAGAATCACATTCACAAGCTTATCAAAATTTGACATCTTGTGTAAATGCACATTGTCTACAATGCATCCATCACAGTAGTTTATTTATTTAACTAAACCTGTGACTCAGTCAGTGGAATAAAAGAGTGCTTTAATCAACAGGGTACTTGTCTTCAGGGTTGAAATTTGCACTTCTCAAATGAGAATAAAAATCATAAAAATCATATATATATTCTATGCTTTGAACTTCAAGATCCACAAGAACATAAGAACATTTACAAACAAGAGGAGGCCATTCGGCCCACCTTGCTCGTTTGGTTGTTAGTAGCTTATTGATCCCAGAATCTCATCAAGCAGCTTCTTGAAGGATCCCAGGGTGTCAGCGTCAACAACATTACTGGGGAGTTGGTTCCAGAACCTCACAATTCTCTGTGTAAAACATTTTCTGTTCTGAATGCCCCTTTATCTAATCTCCATTTGTGACCCTTGTTTCTTTTTTCAGGTTGAAAAAGTCAAATGGGTCAACATTGTCAATACCTTTTAGAATTCTGAATGCTTGAATCAGATCACCACATAGTCTTCTTTGTTCAAGACTGAACAGATTCAATTCTTTTGCCTGTCTGCATATGAGGCATTGATCCAGAACATTGATGGGCAATCCTGAAGAGGGCGTCTCTGATATATGATATATCTGTATATACTGTGACAAAGTTGGTCCTTCTTTGCGTACTTTGTTCACAAGTATGAGTGGGGACAACACAATAGACACAACGAGTGTAAGTTTATTTTAAACATAATGTTACCTGTGTGTTTATTTTCAAGGGAAGTCCAATAATCAGAGTCGTAATGTTAATCCAGAGTTCGCAAACAATCAGATAGTCATCCAAAATAGGGTCAAAACAGCCAACAGGGTTATCCAAACAGTCCAGGGTCATACACAATAATGCAATCCAGAGATCAATAGAACACACCAAAAACCTCTCAAACCACAGCCCCAAACTCCTTCTACTCCCCTCTCACTGTGGTGCTGTCAGTTTGCTCCTTTTATAGGGCTGGTCATTACCCTTGATCACCTGCAGGTGTGCTGACATACCTTAATTACCTGGTAAGGGTCCTGGGTAGTGTAGTTTGTGGTGGGCGACCATTTTGTGAACTGAAGTCCTATTGGGACCTCCATTTTGTGAAAGGACAAAGTCCTAACAAAATCTCTGCCCTCACATATCTCCCATTCAGGACCATGCCCTGAGGTTTATCATAATACATACTAGAGTTCAAAATTTAATCAATACTCAAATCCGACAGGAGTTCTGTCCTACTGGTACAATCCTTGAATAGAATTAGAAACTGAGCTCCTAACTACTCTGTGGACATTAAAGATCTTTCGATGTGGCTGAATTCCAGTATAATTCAAATACTTTGTCCTGACTAACTTGAAATGGGATTTTTGTGAACAAAAACAAATTATAATCAAAAAGGAATGTCTTATCAGTCCAAATAATTTATAAACATGAAGTAAATCATATGTGAACATCTGTATCATTAATGTCCAAAGGCTGAAATAATGAAATGGCAACAGCAAATTTGTAAATACATACAAGCTCCCTTCACTTAATAAAAAAAATCATGTCCTGGTTATCTCCAGAAATAAATCACTTAATAATAATAATAATAATAATAATAATAATAATAATAATAATAATAATAATAATAATAGTATTGAGCTGGAACAATGAAAATAAAACACATTTCTTGTATAGGCCTCCACCAACATAGCCATACCTTACAGAAACTTAATGATGGAAAATCAAAGAAGACTTATCATGTTACCAACAAGTAAACCTTTAAAAAACATATTTATTTCAAATTTACAATACCCCTACATACCTATAAAGCACTTTTTAGTGAGGCTGTCAAAGATGTTGTTAATAATATAGCCACATAAAATTAGTCCCCTAAATTCCACAGAAAACTACTCTTATTTCAAAGTATCAATTTTGCTTTTGTAAGAGCAATAACTCTGCTGTTTATTTTTTTAAGTAGAACAGATAATTTGAAGCTGACATATAGAAGTAATAGCTATTATTTTCATGTTTTTTCATTAGAAAACAAATAAAAAAGTACCCACTCTACCATATACTAATGTTGGCTTTTTTCATGACAATAAAACTTTATTTAATAAATCTAATCAGACTTTTAATATTCTTTAAATTACCAGGGTAAAGGGTTACCAGATGTCAGTTTTCAGCTTTCATTTTTTGTTAAATCGTCCTGGTTTTGCTACTGTATTCATTTTTTTTTTCTACAAACCTGAAGCAGTGTGCTCAGCAAGTTAACAGCAGACTAATTTATTACACTGAGTTTGCGCCATTCAGAAATAAAATAAACAATTTTATGGATTATTTGTTTAATAATTTTGATTATGTGTTTATTAATTCATATTCTGTTTAACTTTCTGGACCATGTCTAGTTTTATTTATTTTTTTATGTGTTTAAATGGTAAACGCTGATCTCTTTTTTCGAACCCTGCTTTCTGTACATTTAACATGTTTTGGTCAGATGACAATAGAAATAAAACAATGAACTGTTATGATCTGCAATAAATACACCCAATGTTTAACTTTTTGATGATGATAGTGTTGTTATATATAGTCATTTTAACTGCTTCAGAGTTGCTATGGTGCTAATGAACTGAAAGGAAAAAAATGTCCCAGTTTTTCACTCTGGAAATCTGGTAACTCTAGTCTTCTCAATAGGGCCCACAAAGGAGAGTGCTGTAGTCTGGATATTATGGTAATATTAATAGTCAGGGTGCCAAGGGCAGACTGCAGACTTAAAATATTACAATAAATATCTGCCAATTTTTTCTACATTTGAAATCAGGCTGGGATTAAAGTAGTGAACAAAGTAATTCCATAAATATTTCCATTCAAATATAGGTCTTAAATGTTCAGGTTTGAAAGAAACAAACATATAGGCCTATATGCCCTGGCTTTCCAAGTGTGCAAGGGTATCCACTTGATTACTATGTAAAAAACATTACACATACTGTATGTTTCCACTGCAATATTCAGAGGCTTAGAAGAAGAAAAACAATGGCTCGCTCAGGAAATTCAGGAAATGCCTCAGACATAGCTGAGCGAAGTGAAAATGATGGACCAGACCCTTTTTCCTTTTATGCACCTCATTGATGGAATTCCTAGGCAGAGCAGATATGAAAACTGTATACGCTACAGTATGAAGTGCACTTATAACAAATGTATCATTCTATTATTGGTATGTCTTTCTACTCAACATAAACCCTTAGCTACTGGGTGTGCAGTGCAATTCAGTAATGTACAGTACAGTACCATAGCAACAGGGTTCAACATTCAATGTCTACCCAACGCATTTCTCTCAGCAAAATGTATTAAACCCTTTGTGTGACCTGCTGTTCTTATTTCCCTTTGTTCCCTGACTGTTGATATTACAGTATCAGCATACCAGTAGAATGTATTACAGTATGCATCTTCTTATTTAATATACTGGTTCATGGTTTCAATATACCTTATGTACTGTAGCTTAGAGGTCTGCTCGGGCCTAAATTTAAACCCTGATCCTCATCCAACGCGACCAAACAAATCCGAACCCAACCCGAGCCAGAGAACTTTGAAATATTTGCATTTTGGCGCACATGGAGACTTCCGAAGATTCAATGCCCATGGCAAGTTCGACCTGACCAGCGAACGACATCACAGCAGAAGGCTTGATTTTGAAGTGCTGTCTGTCGACGATGCACTGGAACATACCTTGATGAACTGAACTTTACACGTACTTAATTTGATTTGATGGATCTACAGTAACGATATTTTCTGTTTGATTTCTTTAGTAAAATACTTATAAGCTATGGACCACATCCCTGATTTTATTTTTTTGTTTTGTTTTCAGCGTAAAGGCACTTTTTTTCTCATAGTGGTTTCTAAATCGCAAACCCTCTTTTATCTTTCATACAGGGTAGTTAGCTAATGGTTCAGGATGCCTAACTTTAGCGACTGGTGAGCCACAGAGACCTGCGTGGTCATAGTGTCAATGTTCATAAAAAATTTGTGTTGTTGTCTCAACCAGAAAGTAAGGCAAGCTGCATTCTCTTGCGGTTGAGTGTGTTCACGATTGTAAAATATCTGTCAATATTTTTTCTGTTGGTTTGTTTGTTTTGTTTCTTTGCTCAGAGCTTGCACAATCAGTCTTGTTTTCTATGTATTCAATGTCACTCTTCACTCTCATGCTTATGTATCTGCTCTACTTTGCATATGGTACTGGTATATTTTCCGAGTAGTTGTTATTATGCAGACTGATAATGACTAATATTAATATTATAAAGTGGAATGTGCAAGGTCTTAACTCCCCTATAAAACGCACAAAATGTCTTGAATATCTCCGTCGCAAAAAAGTTTCAATAGCCCTGATCCAAGAGACCCATCTAAAAGTTACTGATATACATCTGTAACAGGGCGAGGGGCCCTGTACAGTGTTTTGTTTATTTATTTTTAGAATGGGGTCTCCCCCTCCGCCCCTGGGCAGGTTATTGTTTTGAATTTATTTGTTTTTGTAATTAGTTATTGTGTAAATTTGACGACGAGAGTCGTGCGGCGTATGTTTTGTTGTTGTTTATTTGTTTTATTGTATTTAAATATGACGGCATAGCAGAGTGTTTGTTTGTTTTGTACTGTTTAGCAGTGTGGATAGGAAACCCCGTCCACATTAGAAAAACCGTGCAGAATGTGACCGGGGGATTATTAAATAATTGATAGCTAGTTAATCCCTCGGTCACTAATATAAAAGCCTGCAGCTCTCTGCACTCGGGGTGGGTGTTTGAGAGGAGGAACGAGAGAGCAAGGAGCGAGCGAGCGAGAGAGAGAGAGAGAGAGAAAACTAAACTTAAAAATTCAACTTATAGGGTCAGTGAAGGCGTTTGCCCAGCCTGATCTGGGTTTTGTTTATTTTTTTGTGTTTGTGATTATTTTTGTTTGAACTTTTATTTTCGCTCTGTGAGCAAGTCTTTTTGTTAAAACCTTTTATTCATTTTTATATTTGAATAAACGGCGCCACCGCGTCTTTCTTTTTGAACTGCAGTACTGGTGTCAGTTTTGTTTGGTTCCTGCTTTTGACCTGACGTCACCGCCCAGCCGCCCTGTCACAACATCGTTTTCAGAATAAATTCTTTCGAATAGCAGCCTATTCTTGTGCGCCAAATAAAACCAAAGGTGTTTTGGTGTTTGTAGACAGGAAACTGCATGTAACAATAGAAGGTTCTGGAAGTGATGATGCAGGTTGTTACGTGTTACTCTTAATAATACAAAAGTGTGTTTCTCCTCGATTTATGCTCCTACTGATCATGACAAACAATTTCTAACTAATACTGCTGACACGCTGTTGGACATAGCTGGATACCAGCTGGTGGTAGGTGGTGATTTTAATGCGGTCTGTAATGTTCAGTTAGATAGATCTAATAAAGTTGCACAATCCTCAAAAAACACACCCTCATGGGATTTAAACAATTTTATACACAAGTTGAATGTTAATGATGCTTGGCGCATACACCATCCTAATGAAAAGGATTAAAGTTTTCTTTCATCTAGACATAAAACGTATTCTCGTATTGATTATCTATTTGTATCCCCCGCTTTCTTACAGTGCATTTCCACTACGGAACTTCTTCCTATTTGTATTTCTGACCATGGCCCTGTTTTATACCATTGTTTAGTAAACGCCGAGACTGGAAAGCGCTCCACTAGATGGCGCTTTAACACAACTTTACTTAGGAACACAGCATTCATAGAGAAGCTTAATATCAGGTTAAAAGAATTTCTGCAGTTTAATTCAGGTTCGGCCGCTAATCCACAAATTTATGGGAGGAGACGAAATGTTTCTTAAGAGGAAATTGCACTGCCTTTGCCTCACATTTGAATTCGTCTAGGAATAAAAAAAAATCTGCATTAGAGAAACAAATTATAGTAATTGAAAACGAACAAAACTCAAGTTCTCTGATAAAGCAGCAGGAAGCTTGTCATTACTTAAAAAGGAACTCAGTATGTTATTGATAGCCAGAGCAGAATTCATAATGCACCGCATTAGACAAAAATATTATTTGGAAGGAGAAAAAGCAAGCAAGCTCCTTGCTTCAAAACTGAAAAATAATGAATCTCTAGCCACTATTTTAACTATTAAAGCAGAATCAGAGTTAATCTCTTCCGATTCCAAAATAATTAGTGATACTTTTAGAACTTATTATTCTTGACTGTGCAGCTCTGAATGCAATATGGAGGGCACTGCTTTTGCATCTTTCATGGAAGACCTAAACTTGCCCAAACTCTCCAATGAACACAGTCTATATATGGACTCTCCTTTCACGCTTGAAGAATTAAAAGTAGCCCTTTTATCTATGCAAAAAAATAAAGCTCCAGGGCTGGATGGACTTCCACCTGAACTCCTGGTGGTAATTCGGGACACGGCCGGCCCCCTCATTAGAGACTCATTTAATTATGCTCTGAAAACAGGCTTGTTCGACAGAGACCAGAAGACAGCATTGATATCTCTCCTAATTAAAAAAGGTAAAGACCCTCTAGAAACCGCATTGTATCGGCCCATAAGCCTCATTAACACTGATCTGAAATTATATGCCAAAGCTCTGACTGCGAGATTAGAAACTGTTGTAGGCACTTTGATTGGTTTTGATCAAACTGGATTTCTGAAAGGCCATTTGGCCTCAGATAACAACCTTCTGCTGTGTTTTCTTTGGATGCCGAGAAGGCTTTTGATCGAGTGGAATGGGATTACTTATGGGCGGTTCTTCGACACTTTGGATTTGGCCTTGACTTTATTAATATGATTAAAACATTATACAACACTACCATGGCAGTGGTTCAAACTGAGGATCAACATACTCGTCCATTCCCTCTAGAGAGAGGGACTAGCGCTCTCTCACTTGAACCCTTAGCACAAGCCATCAGGAAAAAGTCTAGAATATCTCCAATAAACATCAAAGGGACCAAACATCATATCTCACTTTATGCAGATGACATTTTGTTGTACCTCTCTGACGTTCCAAATTCAATTCCTCAAATTATGGATTTGTTTTGTCATTTTGGAAGATTGTCTGGCTACAAAATTAATTGGTCAAAATCTGCACTTTTGCCTCTGAACTCAGCAGCCAGAAGCTTAACATTACCCTCCTCCTTACCTTTAAACTGGAATACAACTGGATTTACTTACCTGGGCATAGACATTGCCCCTAACCTTTCACAAATCTGTAAAAGCAACTACTCCAAGCTCAAACAGAAAATAAGTGTAGACTTACAGAGATGGTCCTCACTCCAACTATACAAGGGAACATTTCTATAGTTAAAATTAATGTCCTACCTTGTCTAAACTTTTTCTTTTTTATGCTTCCTATCCCACCTCCTTCAAAAAACTTTTTTGAGGAAATTAACTCAATGTTAACCAGGTTCATATGGGGAGGTAGACGGCCTCGTATTCATCTCACTACTCTTCAGCGTCCCAAACATCTTGGAGGTTTGTCTCTTCCCAATATGAAGCTGTATTATTGGGCTTTTCAGATGAAGGCACTGAAAACCTGGTTGGACTATAACTCATTAGTACCTTGGAGACAGATAGAGGAAAGATTAGTGAAGCCACATAGATTGCAAGATCTGCCCTTATCTGGCATTAAACTTAAAACAGCTACCCTTAGATTTGGTCCTATCATATCCAACTTGTTAAGAATATGGTCTATCATAGAGAAACATATTGGATATTCATCTTCTTTCTCTAAATCATCTCCGTTTTGGAATAGTTATATATTGTTAACAAATCATCAGCCTTTTGTTTAGACAGCCTGGTCCACTAGGGGTATTCACACTCTTAATGATATATTTAATGACACTGGCCTTCGCACATTCCAGGATCTTAAAGACAACCACTTCCTCCCAGGTTTTTCATACTTTATGTATTTACAACTTAGATCAGCACTATGAGCATATGGAGTGCCGTGGAATATAGAGCTTTCTTCACACCCCATGGCAACGTGGTTAAAGCAAGATCAACCTTCATGTGGTGTTGTGTCCAACATTTATGATCGTCTTATATCCCAAAAATGTAATATCCTTGGGGCTTGTAAGTTATGAGAGCAGGAACTGAGGGACCTAGGATGTTCTCCTGACTGGCACACAATATGGGAAAATACTTTTATGTCCTCTAAAAACCCAGCACATCAATTTAAACATTTTAAGGTTATCCATAGGACCTATGCCACCCCACTCAGGCGCTACCAAATGAAACGTGTCTCAGACCCCTCCTGCACAAACTGTGGGTCTGGTACAGTTGGTAACATGCTGCATATGTTTTGGGAGTGTCCTGTAGTAGCTAAACTTTGGTTCCATGTATGCAGTACACTGGCTCGCATTCTAGAATCTGACATACCCACTGTCCTATCGTTACTACTTTTAAATGACAACTCTTCTCTTTCTCTCACCACATCTCAACAGAAGGTTCTACTTGCAGGGCTGACAGCTGCAAAAAAAGCGATAGTCTTCTCCTGGGTCTCTTCTAATGCTGCACCACAGCAGATGTGGCTGGGCATGTTTAGGGACATTGTCAGGTTGGAATACACTACAGCTCACATTAACAAAGCTAGTGCTTCCACACTTCATGCTTGGGGTCTGACCCTCTCTGCACTTTCCAACATCTCAATGGCATAATTTTAGTATGGTACTTTTGTTTACTTTATATATATATATATATATTTTTTTTCTTTATGATTATTTTAATCGTAAGCTCTGAGACACCAATGTATATAGTTCATTTTATTTTATTTTCTGTTTTGTTTTGCTTTCTTTGTAACTGTACGGATTCTCTCAAGATCTTTTGTATAAGCTGTTTTGAAGGAAAAACAATCGATCACAAAAAAAGGGAATGCTTTTGTTATTTTCCTTTCCACCTCACCTGCCAGTCGAAATTTAAAACTCCACACTGGCAGCATAATAATATTCTGTTATAATGGTCAACAGTATTTGTGATAAGTATTATTATTATTATGAGTATCCACTCAATTATATCATTGATTTTTAAAAAAAATATTTTCTTGTCATTACAGTTGTCAAGGAACCTGAAAAGCTATTATTTATCCTGTTGCCCACCACGGCTGTAAATACCAATTTAAAGCTATCAGTATCATTAAAAAGTATATCAACATGACCAACACCCACCACCTGCATATGTAAAAATAAGTGTGACGTACAGATAGTGGCCTCTGTGTAATGAATTTTGTGTAAAGTTCTTACTGCAATAAACATCCAAATTTGGCTTGAGTCACGAATTTGGATCCTGTCATTTTACAGCATAGGGTCCATATTAAGTTATCACATATGTCAAATGCTAGAGTTTAACCCTTTGCGGTCCATTTATTCAGCGCAGTTTATTTTAGACACGCTGTTTAAAAGTAATTTTTTCACAGTAAAACAGGTTTAAAAGGCACTGCATATCAACAGGACACTCAGTACTGCATCTCCAGCCCCGCCCCACCCCTCGTTCACTTTTTTTTTTCATAGTAGTGCATACCGATAAATCATCTCCTGATCACTCGTTTTATCACCAAACTCCTCAATAATGCAATCCAAGTCATTATTTTATTACTATAACATCTAAAAAGCTCTGCAAATGTCTGTGATATTCTTTGATCGCTGGATGCAGAAGCAGCTATCTTGTTTGTTTATGTCCGTGTTATTTATGTGATGCTGGGGCTATGTGTATTCATGAGATACGCCCCTTTTTTCTGCTTCTCTCGGCTCCTATCGATCTCACTTGGCCATTGAATGGTTTTCTCGGCTTTTTTCCGGAGAAAAAACGACTAGAGCCCTGTTTTTTGCATCTTTTTGTCAAGCACACTAATATATGCAATTATAGTGACTAGGGCAAAATTACAATGAGAAGAAAGATTCCACAGTAGCTTACACACAGAAAATGCTGTGGAGTTTCCAGACCAAAATCACCCTACGTTTCAGTTCAATTTCCCTGGCGAAAACAAACATATGTTTAAAATGTACCCAGCACAAACATCTTCAAACAAACCAAAAAATGAAACAACACTAATTGAAGACAATATGCTGCTGCATGAGAGGTGGTCCCTACCATATACTTAGTGTTCCGCATTTTCATTTTTTATCTTTAAAAACATTTTCCGGGAATTTTTCGGCATTTATTTTACATATATTAAAATAGGGATAAAATCGATAATAAATAGTTTTTAATTGAAACATCGGTAAAAATCGGGGAAAAAATATCAGTATACACACTTTACATGTGGAATATGATGCATAGCAGTTCTGGTTTCTGATTAAATTTAATGTCCCTGGCATGTATGTTGAAGCAGAATCTGAGCAAGTAGAAGCCACATCCCAAGTCAGCTGGTACTTTGCAAACGTTTGGACAATCGCTGTGCTGATGGAAATAGGATCTACAGAATAGGGGTGTTCCCAAATACGAATTTGTATTAGGATATGTATGAATAATGGTCGTCTTCCTAATATTAGTAATTGCCGAATAGTGTCTTTCATTTTTATCATGACATCAGCACAAAACAAGCCAGGTTTATTCGCCTTGAATTCATAAAAAGAAAAGAAAATTGACAGAAGTGGGCGGTGCAAGCCATCAGGAGACACGTCAAAAACAACACTGGACATGTCCATCAATGCATTCCATACATTTACCAACTAAAGCATCACCATTTTCTGTCAAATATTTACGATTAAGATTGTCGGCAGTGTTAGGCAGTGTTTTAGCTGATGGACAGTACCGTCGCACGAAGTCACCAATACATACCTCTCTGCAATAAACAGTGTCTGTCCAGCAAAGCACAGAGCTCTGACAAACTTATTAACACAGTCATTCTGTGCTCTCTTTTTATTAAAGCGCATTTAAAAGACGCACAAATGCATTGCTTGTCTCTCAGTTCACTTTCTTGGTTTAGTTTGATGTTATTTATTTTTCAGTATGTTCTTTTATTGTCAGCTCAAACATCTACCTCAATGCAGCAGTATTTGCAGTGCTATGCGTCCTCTGCCTCATCTGACCCATTTCTGCTATTTTTGCTTTTTGTATACTTCGAAACATTTGTTTTCTTTTGAATATTCATAAACTGATTTATGTTTTCTCCCCATTCCTCATCCACTAAAAATATTATATTTCAATTTAGTTTTTGATCAAGCTGTTAGTTACTATGCCCAGCAATTGCCACAATAACCAATATAATCAGGTGATAATGTGTTTGTAAAGTGACAGAGAACTACATTTGAATGTTATTTGATCCTCTGACGTCTAAACGTCTGCTGTATCCTAGGTTATAGTGTAGGGCTGCTTATTAGAATAGTCAAAATAAAGCAGCATTTTAATCAAAATATTGTGCATTTCCTAGAATGTAGTACAGAGAAAATATTGAATAGACAAAAATCGGGTATAAATCAGTATGATGTCCAGTTAAAAAACAAATCCTGCAATTTTTCAGTAAAATTCGGAATAAACCGGAAACGCAGAACACTACATATACTGTACTATTCTTTTTTCATCTATGCAGACCTACTGTAGAAAATATGCAGACTGAATAAGAGGTTCTAGGAATAACTATTACAGATTACTTCAAAACAGCTTTTCCAGAACATTTTGATATAAAACAGAACTGCCTTAATTTTCAGTTCTTAAATACACTTTTAAAGAGAAATAAAACAAACCGTTTTGTCTGTCTACCAGATTTCTTTCCTGAAAAAGATCAGAGATAAGTGTCTAAAGGTCTGTGGGGATTGTGTGACCTTTTACTCCATGGGAAAGGAACATATATGGTGTAAACTGCTATTGTAATATGCTATGTGAAGGAGTCACACAAAAAAAATGCTACTTTAGTAAAGTCCTTGCCATAGTGTTCCACAAATTCTGGAACTGCATTATTCCAAATATGTCCTGCAGCAATGACAAGACCTCCCGAATGTGTGACTAATCCAAATTCTCAAAGCTTCACTCTGATTAATTAAATAAAGGAGGCTAATTTGCGCACGGCTCCAGAATGCCACACATACTCAACCGGTAGTTTCTGCCAATTGGCAGAGTAAAGGGCAGCTTATTAAAAAGACACAGTGAAAAGACAGCTATGGTCAAACAATATAGCAAAGGGTCTGCAGCAGAGTAGCTTAGACCTTAATTAGCTACTATAGGAGATGTATTTTGCAGGAGCATTCAATCGATCTGTACAAAACCCAAGATATCTTCTAAAACCAGCTGGGTTCATTATACATGTGAACCAATATATTGTGGTTAGTTATTTATGAAGCAGACAGCATTAAGGCTTTTGTAAAAGAGCTCCAGACTAGCATGTATAAGTGACTTTGTTTATTTCTAATTTACATTAAGACTTAAAGATTAACACAAAATCTTACAGGGAATACATTGTAATTTGCAGCAGCTTGCACGTACAGCCTTCTGATACCGCACCCTATTTGACACAATCAAAAACATAATCTTTAAAGAGATTCAACTTCAAATACATTTTTATTTCACGACATGTCTAAGATTTTGAAAGTCTTGCTGCCAAAACAATGGATAACAACAAACATTTTAAACAGACAAAACAAATTGGGTCAATACTAATCAATGTCTGCTGTGACTTCATTCCTGAACAGATATGTGACAGGATGACGTCACTGCCCTGGCTGGTGAATATCAGGAAGAGACTCAGAGGCAGAAAAGGCAAGTTTAAAATGCACTATTGTGGTTTTTAATCAAACATTAAAAAAAAAAAGGTACAAAACACAAACCAAAACACACTGGCAAAAATAAAAGGACAATACAAAACACTCACAGACGTAGATAACACAGGACGAAAGGCACAGCACAGAACACGAAAAACACTTCACCACATACCTCTAACACCAACATTACTTCTAACACACCAACCACACTAACACCAGTGATCACCTTATTTATACACCTGCGGCTGGAGCCTTAATTAATCATTTATTCAATTCACGGCTCCAACCACATTCCCACGTGTTTTTGCAGGGAGGATTTTAACCCCTCCCTGCCACCTCTATATTCCCCACACATACACACACCTTGTGCACCAATACATACATACATACATACATGTATAACAGAATACACACAGGGGCATGTGTCCCCCGCCACAAAATCTCAGAGAAGTCTGAGTATATATACAAATAAAAAAAAAACATTATTTTGATATTTGAACATTTACAGTAACATCTCTTCAAACTCATGTGTCAATACTATGAAAATGATGGTCATCTCACAGACACAACATGTAAAATAAATTCTTGCAACATATGTCCAATTAGATTACTCTAATTGGGCAGGTGATTCTGTAGGCTTGATTACCCCAGAACACTATTCTGATCGCATCAAGAAGTAAGGAATGTCCAAACAAAGTTCTCAAGATATAAAGTACTGTAGCTACAAACATATAACCAATGCCAATAGAAAACTGCAGACATTTTTGCCAAGAATTGAAGGAACATTTGATCAAATCATGCAGGAAGTGGGGTGTATGGTATTCAGGGACAAACTGTAATACTGTAATTGAATCATTAAAATACAGGAATAAAAAGAAAAGAACAAAAAACTGTTAAGAATTTAATATTTCACTGGGTTTTGTCAGAAGTAATATATATCTGAAATGAGTTTAATTCTGAGCCGAATGTACCATCTGCCTATCTTCCTCACGCAACACAGAATGACGCTTAGCTCCACTGTGTCAGAGCCTATATCATACTATATTATACTCAGAATAACGAAAAATAGCTAAATTACTTGTTTATTACTTGTACTCGGAAAATGGCCACACTCATTACGAATACTTAGTTGTGCTCAGAATCAGGCACACCCCTAATATTTATATAGTTTAATATTCCATTATTAAAAAAAAAAAATTGAAAATTGTGAATGGTGTTTGCAGAGGGTGTTGGTTTTCACAGTTAATAACTAAGAATTCATTCATTTGCAGACGGTAATAAATAACTGCTTTGCACAAATTATGTTTTTTTATAGAGGGATTAGAAAAACTAACACTCACAACTGTTCAATTTACAACAACGGTACAGAAGGGAGATTGCTGAGTAGATGGGTTTTTTTCATGTCAAAATGTTAAAATAGGTGCAAAAGGGTAGTACAACTTTTTTAGCATGTGTACAATAATACTGCTGGAAGAAATTATTCCTCTTCTGACTGGGATCAGCTGTTCTCCTACAGTTCCAGTACAAATATCTATTAATACTTATATTGTTGGAAGCAGACCTTTACTATGGGTCATGAAGGACAACTACTGCTTTTATTTTTTGGAGGACATGTCTGGCAAGTTATACAAGTTGTTTGTACTTGGAACGTGATGTGAGTGAACAGTTAACGTGTTATTGGCTACTTGCATCATCCCTATTTGTCTTGGACAGCCAACCATTTTATTTTTAAGTATGTCAACTATGGTATTTACAGCAGAGGCTCACCCTCTCGTAATCACATAGGGTGGCCACCTGTTATAAACTAAAGTGAGGAACAGATGTACCAGCTGTGTGTGTGCCCAGATCAAGGACAATCATAGGACAAGAAAAAATATAATGCTAACATCAGGGTCAAGAAAACTTACAGATGGAAAAAAATAAATATGAAATCAAATTAAAATCTGATATAAATAGCACAACATGTAGCTTAACTGAATAGAAAAGTACAGAGATCAGTTCCTAGCCAGGAGCAGATCCTCACCTAGAAGCAGATAAGAGAAACGCCTTCCAGCCACCGGAGTCCACCTTTCAGCTACTGCACAGTAAAGGAGGCGAGTAAAATATCTTTGGAAATAGCACAACAGGGGCTACACAGCCCAAAGATACATAGAAGACAACAAACCATACAGTGGTATTGTAGGGATTTGTATCATAATACTAACTTGTAAAAAGACACAAAGTCCACATTGTGGGGCTTCAGTTAAAACTTCAATGTGTTATGCTTGATAGTTTCGTAGTTGCTGACATAATATACAGTAACAATAAGAAGTCAGTTTCCAAGTCCCTGTAGTTGTGAGATAAGAAAACAGCAGCTTGCCCCATAGGTTATAATAGCCCATTGAAAACCATTGGATCCCCACACAGTCACAGTAGAAACATTTATACAATCTGATTTGGGGCTTGACACTGGCTGAGTTAATGAAAAGGAAACTACATTAGATTAAACAAGTTGTTTTGGTCATAGTTCAGGCATCCACAAAGGTTTTAGGAACGGAAATACAATTCTTCTGGGTGTCTATCATATTGCAATGTCATGTTGTGTGCAATTTGAGAGCTCAATGTCACAAAGTGTTTCAGCAGTGTGGAGTAGTGGTTAGGGCTCAGGACTCTTGACCGGAGGGTCGTGGGTTCAATCCCAGGTGGGGGCCACTGCTGTTGTACCCTTGAGCAAGGTACTTTACCTAGATTGCTCCAGTAAAAATGCAACTGTATAAATGGGTAATTGCATGTAAAAATAATGTGATATCTTGTAACAATTGTAAGTCGTCCTGGATAAGGGCGTCTGCTAAGAAATAATAATAATAATAATATTTTATATTCGAGATTGCAAAGGGATATGTTGTACCTTTATAATTGCTCTTACAAAGCACAATAAGACTTCCCCTTTAAATGTATAACAATCAATACACCTGTCAAGATAGATGTACAGTAATGAGTCTTTTTCACAAAGCTTTCACTTCACTTTATTCATAACAACATCCATCCATCCATTATCTGTAACTGCTTAATCCTATAGAGGGTCACGGTGAGCCGGATCCTAACCCAACAGACATAGGACGCAAGGCGGGACTATATGTAAACTTATGGAAAGTAACAATATCCTGGGAGACAGTCAGCATGGTATTAGGAAAAGGGGGATCGTGTCTAACTAACCTGCTTGATTTTTGTGAGGATGCAACATCAACAATGGATAATTGCAAAGCATATGACATGGTTTATTTAGATTTCCAGAAAGCTTTTGACAACGTCCTGCATAAAAGATTAATTTTCAAACTGAACGCAGTTGGGATTCAAGGAAATACATGCACATGGATTAGGGAGTGGTTAACATGTAGAAAACAAAAAGTACTGATAAAAGGAAAAACCTCAAAATGGAGCGAGGTAACCAGTGGTGTACCACAGGGATCAGTATTAGGTCCTCTGCTATTCCTAATCTACATTAATGATTTAGATTCTGGTATAGTAAGCAAACTTGTTAAATTTGCAGACAACACAAAAATAGGAGGAGTGGCAAACACTGTTGCAGCAGCAAAGGTCATTCAAAATGATGATGATTATTATTATTATTATTATTATTATTATTAATAATAATATTTATTTCTTAGTAGACGCCCTATCCAGGGCGACATTACAATTGTTACAAGATATCACATTATTAAAATTATCTAGACAGCATTCAGAACTGGACAGACACATGGCAAATGACATTTAATGGAGAAAAGTGTAAGGTACTGCATGCAGGCAATAAAAATGTGCATTATAAATATCATATGGGAGATACTGAAATTGAAGAAAGAATCTATGAAAAAGACCTAGGAGTTTATGTTGACTCAGAAATGTCGTCATCTAGACAATGTGGGGAAGCTATAAAAAAGGCCAACAAGATGCTTGGATATATTGTTAAAAAGTGTTGAATTTAAATCAAGTGAAGTAATGTTAAAACTTTACAATGCATTAGTAAGATCTCATCTAGAATATTGTGTTCAGTTCTGGTCATCTCGTTACAAAAAGGATATTGCTGCTCTAGAAAGAGTGCAAAGAAGAGCGACCAGAATTATCCTGGGTTTATGTCATATGCAGACAGGCATGTCGTATACGGACAGGCTAAAATAATTGAATCTATTCAGTCTTGAACGAAGAAGACTACGCGGTGATCTGATTTAAGCATTCAGAATTCTAAAAGTTCTTGACAATGTCGACCCAGGGGACTTTTTCGACCTGAAAAAAGAAACAAGGACCAGGGGTCACAAATGGAGATTAGATAAAGGGGCATTCAGAACAGAAAATAGGAGGCACTTTTCTACACAGAGAATTGTGAGGGTCTGGAACCAACTCCCCAATAATGTTCTTAACCCTTTGCAGTCCTATGTCGGACCCGGTTGGCAGTGGAATAGCCTGGACTCAAACTGGTGACCTCAAGGCTGTAGGGTGTATCCTGCACTCCACACAGAGTGCCTTTGCTGGATGCGCCACTCGGGAGCCCCCCAACCTCCTATAATTTATATAGCGCCCTTATATTAATTTGCCACATAATATAATATACATTTATACAGATGAGGCAGGTTATAGAGAACAGATGACTCAGCAGATAACTCTACAGCTTTTATATGCAAGTGTATATAAATCAGCAATTATTAATCATGCAGAATAAGAACAATGGGGATTACTGACGTGCCAAAAAATTCTGCACCATAGTAAAAGTGTGACTTATCCCTGGTGGGCAACACAAATCACTGCATAGCTCGAATGAAGACATCTAGGCTGGTTCATACACCCATGTTGTCCCCATTTTAGTACAAAAAAAAAACACTGAACGATAAACTCTGACTTGCAACCTTTATGGTGTAAATTTGAAAATTTTGAAAAACTATTGTTTGATTCAGTAAGGGCAAGCCACATTGTGTGTTCGTTCCCCGACCTGTAAATATGAATCAGGATCCACAGCAAAAAACATCATCATTTACAGTGTGAATCAATTTGCACTACTTACATAAAGACGCATTTATGCATATAGTATCTGAGTCCTTGAAAATCTGATGTAATTCTCTCTCATTATAGGAGTAATGTCTGCCATTGGATACATTGAATAGATTTGTGCAGTGCTTTCAGGAATGTTTATGCAATCTCCATTTCTTTATACAGTCGACTCTGCATAATTGCATGGGCTCAGGACTGGTTTGAGGTCATGCATATAACCAAAGTATGCACATAACAGAAGTGATGAAATACAATGGGATACAATGACAACGGGTCAGATTCATTACTTTATTTTCCCCTTATATTTTATAACAAGTAACTTAAAACACTGAACAAGTTCAGAAAAATAAACCAACTTGAAATACGTTATACGCTCAATGCAAACAACACCATTCTCTGGCAACACACGATATGAAAATTAAAATAATGTAAAATGATGTGCAGTATATAACAGCTGGCAGAAATTAAGTTCTTGTAATACAGTTAAACCTAAAACTTAAACAGGTGTGTACAGTACCTTACTATTGATCTTGTCAAAAAAAATATTTGATGGAAGTATGCACAGTATTTGGTCAATTGAGCTGATCAACAATTGTGACTGCAATCCCTGTGCTTAAATACAGCTATATATTTTAACAACACTTGTGCTAAATATCCCACATTATATCCCATACACCAGTATATATACACCAACATTAACACACTACATGCAACATATACAATAGACTTCGGGACCGCGCAGCTTCATGCAATTAAGTGATTTATGCAATTACCCAATAGGCAAATAAATGGAGTATTTAGATTACAGTATAAACCTGTCATGTTATCCAAAGGCCTGGATTATAACATGCAACACATACACCCTCCCCCCCCCCCCCCCCCGGTTCCTGGAGTGGGACATCTCTTTTAGTGAGGCTAGTACTCATCTTTTATTTTTAGCTTTGTTTTGTTTTCTTTATTATATCCGGCACTAGGATTACCCTTGTTAGTACCCTAACATCGGACCTGTGTTGTTTATTAAATATGCACGCCTGTGCAACGTGTCAACACCAGTGCTTTGTGTCTGCATCATTATTATCCCGTGATGACCCGCACATGTAACAAATCCCCCTGTTAAAGTCACATATGGGACCATCACAATCTTTCAGATATTATTGATTTTTCCTCACTGTGATCCTTCTTTCAAAAGGGATCCCAAATTAAATATTAAACCTGAATCAACCATGGAGAAGAGAGACATTGTCAGCTATGGTCATGAACTAGGGACACTAGAAAGTGCAAAGTACAGTATATTACAAAATCCTGGCAGCTGAACATGAGGTCCTAGTTGGAATACAATGCTTTCAAAACCAGAAGTCTAGTGCTTACCAAGAAAAAAAAGAGAATTGAAAAATCCACATTGTACAGGGTGTGGCTAAATTGGCATTTTACATACAGAACTTGATGGTGCTTTATTCTCAGCTGCATAATATACTAACCACATACTTGACCTAAAACACTATGGATTTACCAACCTACAGTCTGTCAATCAACATACTGCCACTTTGACTTAGCCAAGCTTCTGAGCTTTCACTTTAATCACTCCTGAAAATCTGAAGCTCTTCAGTAATTGCTGTGTTATTATACCCTGTTGTTTGCAACCCTATAATACAATTCACTGCATACGATGTTGACAATTCATCTTTGTAATTTATGCATGAAGCTCAAACTGCCAGATTCTGGAGTGGTAAACACTGACCTGTTCATGCAAACCTAGCATTAAAATCACCCGTTTATTCAAATATAGTACTGCAAAGTTTTGCCAATTTAGTAGTTGTTATGTTTTTGCAACAAAGTTACAAAACACTATTATTATTACAAAAACAGCAACCACTACAAAATGTATTCCTAGTCTAGTGCTACATTTTTGCAAGGGCTTGTGTATCAACAGCAATCTTGGGACATTTTAACATCAATCCCTGCTGTTCTTCAAAATGTCCTTAATCATGGAATTAATTTGCGGATGTCACTGCAGGACATTTTCTGTACATGCTGCTTTTACACATATTGAAATCAGGGTTTTAGAAATCTTTCTCTTGGCTGCTTGCCATTCTTTGACGTCACTGGGGTTTCAGTGCTGAAACTGTCTCATTGATAACGAGAGGGGTGGGATAAACCACGGGCCAATCAGAGCTTGGGGAGTTGATTTAGAAAGGAGAGCCAGGATTATCAGAGGGCATAAACAGAGACTACATGTCTCTCAAATTAGTACCCTGGATGTAAAGCATTTCTATGCAATATGAAAGCTTGAAACTACACAATAAAATAGACCATTCTTAGATATGTCTACTAAATGAGATATTGGTCACTGGGGGAAAAGAAAATCACTTTATTAGTGTCAGCCCTACCAAATGCTTGCCATCTTAAAATATAAAAAAAAGTCATTTTAAATATAAGCACCAACTACAACTACAAAGATTAAAGGATACAGTATTTCACACAGAGGGCAATGATTTCATCTATCACAGAGAACAATACATTTAAAAATACATTTAAAAATACTCTATATTCAAGATAGTACCTTTTTCTGACCAAATGTCAACACTTTCTTTTGTAATTGTAATAATGGCCTTCTGGGGTGTTTTAAGAAGGATTCAGTCGCAGATAAAAGCATTGGCACCACATGTGACAGGGTAGCATTACGGGTCAAGATGTTACCAGCAGGAATTAGCGACTCAAAGACAGAAGCTGACATTTAAATCGCAAAGTGCACATTTATTAAACAAAAAGACACAAAACAAAAGGTTTACGAAAACATCATATAGGCTTTCACCTTCACTATATGGCTCACTACCCTCGCCACACAGGTCAAAAACATTCACCTAACTAAAAACACCGTAAATAAACAATCTATAAAGAATAGATTCTTCTTGCTTTGGTTCCCTCAACACTGTCAACCCACAGTACTGTGTGTGTCACTGTGGCAGTGTGACCCGCCCCTGTGCGTATTTTGTGTTATATGTTGCGTGTGGTGTGTTAATGTTGGTGTAAAGGTATTGGTACATGGGATATAATGGGGCTATGTGGAGCACGAGTGATTTAAAATGTATATTTGTAATATATATTTAGGCATGGGGATTGCACAATCACTTCACGTGCAGATAAAATGTGTATTAGTATGTAAGCATGGGGAATGCACAAATTAGTTCATGTGCTGGGGTTCAAGTGAATAATTAATTAGTAATTGATTCCCGGTGTTACGTAGATTTCTGTATCCCCATAGAATTCTGTATCCCCTTAGATTTGATGCCTGCGTAGATCAAGATCACTATATGTGAACCCTTGATGTTTCTGAACATGTAATAAAATTAAAATGTGTTTTAAAAGAAAAATACAGTTTTATAAGGTTACTTTTAATCAAGGGTTTTGTGTATTGAGCAACACAGGAGGCTGAGCGTACTGTAGAAAATCAGTGGTGTTAAATGTGCTGTTTTATTTTGCTACAGAATTAGTTTGGTCTTGTTTTCAATTATTGTTGCAAACTGCAGCAGAACTCAATGGCAGTGCTTGAGAACACACAAGAATATCGTGCATCCACATCGAGCTTTGAAAAACTGCATCTATACAAGCATGGAATCATGCAGGGATACAGAATTCGATGGGGATACAGAAATCTGCATAACACCGGCCCAACTGTATATATAGGTGCACGTTTCATTCACTCAGGGTTGCGTGTTCGAGAGTGGAGAACGGTAGACAGAAAGTGGGGAGTAAACTTTAAATTAAAATAACAATTGTTATTCCGTGCTGGAAGCACCAGCACGGTACTTGTTTGTTCATCCACTGTTTGGTTTCGTTTTGGTCTGTTTTGTCTGTCTATTTATTTTGGCCAACGTGCCGTTTGTTTTGTGTGCAGTGTTCTGTTAAAATCTTTTATTTGTTTGTTTATTAAAACACTGAGCGCCGTTGCGTCTCAGTTTTGCCTGCAGTTGCTGTGTGTTTATATTTCATTTCCTGGTCTGATGTTACCAGCAACATGCACCCCTACAGCCAGCCTGTCCACAGTCACTCACTGATAATCCCAGGTCAGAGCAGACACATGAATGTTACATTACATCTCCAGCTGTGCACTGGACCTTATCCACATCGATTGAAACCTCCAGCTAATTTTGATGTTGTGTCACTGTATTAATGAATGCAGCAGCAATTTCAAAAGCAATCTTGCTGGTAATTTTGAGCAGCTGTGTTATTCATCCATGCACCCCTGGTAGGTCACAAGGAGATTAAAATCAACTTGAAAAATGTATGCCCACTCAAGCATTCAGAATACCAACCACGAGTGCACACACACACACACACACACACACACACACACACACACACACGCACGCACACATATTTCACACAATTCACGCCTCAAATATGACAGACTCCACTTTAGTTACAGGTGCTTTGTTTTTGGGTGGAAGAGAGGGGCAGCACATCCCAGTTTTTGAAGTGCCTGCTAAAGACTGGATTGCAGCAAAGTCAATGGAGGCCCATGGTAATCTACAACAACTGACATTCAGTACAGCTGTAACATGCACATCGAATCATTTAGGACTATGAACACAACAACAACGTTTTGGACACTGCTGATGACTTTGAAACACCACACGCAAAACCCTATTTTGCCAACAGTGGGATCAGTAAACATACTGTAATTGTGTCAGACTTTTGTGGAGCTATGTGACAAGGATGGTGAGTGGGGTGTGGTGAAACAAACACTAAGAACAAGGGTTTACTCCCAAAACCGTCCGTGTTTATTAATATATAACAACGAAAGTAATGATCAAACTAAAGCAGGTAACACAGCAGGTTGCAGTCCCAAACAATAACAAACAATAACACTCCTGTAGCACAATCCTCCGTGCACAAAACTGTGCTCTTTGGTCGTGCTGGATGTGGTCCAATTGTCCGTGCTCCACTGTTCTGTGCAGTGATGTGGTGAAGTGCGGTTGTGAGCTGGCTCTGTGGCTGCAGCTCCCGTTCTCCGTATCAGTCCTCTGCAACAACAAACAAATCAAAAACACAAATACTCCTCCGGCGGTATAGCTCATTTCAGCGCAAGGGGGCCGTACTCACACAACTGCATCCCCTTTGTACCACCAAACTCCTCCCTGCAACCAGCCCGTTGCCATGGTTTATCCATTCGCTGCCTGACCTGTATCTAATTGCAATGGAGTTGTTTACAGTACTTGCAGTAATGCACTTCCCCAAGATGGCCGACTTCCGGTTTCTGCCCACCGCAGAGTTGACCCATCTATGAGGAATTGTACTATTATTATTATTATTATTATTATTATTATTTATTATTATTATTTCTTAGCAGACGCCCTTACCCAGGGCGACTTACAGTCGTAAACAATAAATACATTTGAACAATCACATTAATACAATTAAGAGCAAGATAAAATACAATGACTTCAGTTCTAGTAAATACAAGTATATGACCGAGTAACAAGTAAATGACCGGGTAAGGTTGGTATACTACCAACCTTACCCGGCACTCTTTCCAATCGGGAGGGAGATTTACAGCATCGATTCTTTCTCTGTTTATCACAAGCTGCCACATTAAACAAACCTCACCAATAGGTCCAGGGCCTAAGTGTAAAATTTGCTTGTCAGCAGATTTTTCACTGACAGGTATATAACACCTGACTGCACCAAGTACTGAAAGCTCTGTCAATATTGCAGTAGAAAGAGTTTAAATCAAAACTATGATTTGATATATACAGTTAGCCTCCAGATCAGATTTTTGTTAATTCAATGTAAGCCTAAATTATGTCCCTCCCAGCATATTCTATATTATTTTATGGAATAGTGGAAGCATACTTTAGAAAAACAAGTTTTAAATTAGCTACAGGATAGGTTACTATTCTTTGGTTCAATAGATATGCACTGCTGCTTAGATAATCAAAACCAACATCAAGAGAACCAAAGGAACAACATCCAGGACCCTATAAAGTGCTGACCAGGCAGCAAAAAGAAGGGAGATCATGTTGGGGACTCCATATTGAGAAACACAGCAAGTTCAGTTCGAAGTTTGGACCCCCTTACTACAACAGTGTACTGCCTTCCTGGAGCCTCTGTCACACACATCACTGTGAACATGGACAGGCTCCTAGAATGAACAGGAGACGACCCGGTAGTAGTCATCCACATCGGTACAAACAACATTGGAAGAGACAGGTCAAGATCCCTGCAAAACAAATTCAGAGAGCTAGGAAGGAAATTAAAAGAAAAGACCAAAACTGTGGTATTTTCTGGGATACAGCACCTTGCAAAGGAGCATACGGTCAGCTGGAAATACAAAATCAAAATGCATGGCTGAAATCATGGTGCACACAGGAAGGCTCATCTTTCTTGAACATTGGAGCACATTCTATAACAAGGACTATCTATATAGGCGGGACGGACTGCACTTAAACAAAAAGGGAACCAATCTACTCGGAGAAAGGATCCTTAAGGAGGTTCAGAAGCATTTGAACTAGAAAGGAAGGGGGGGGGAAGAAAAAAAAGAAGGGAGACCACATCAAAACAAGGGCAACAACTCAGGTAAGACAACTATTAAATGTATTTATCTTAATGCTAGAAGTCTAAGGATCAAAATGTTCGAACTTGAAGCTACTGCACTAACAAGTAACTATGATGTGATAGGTGTTACAGAAACTTGGTTGTCTATTGAGATGAATATAATATTAGTGGGTATACACTGTATAGGAAAGACAGGCAGAACAGAAGAGGTGGAGGGGTAGTGCTATACATAAGAAATAGTCTTGAAGCCCAGGTGTTAAATATGGATGAAGAAAACAACGCCGAATCAATATGGGTCAGAATAATGGACAAAAATTCAAAGGGCATAATAATAGGAGCATGCTATAGACCGCCAAATTAAGACACCGAACAAAATAATCTGTTATACAATGACATTAGAAATGTGTGTAGCAAAGGAGAAGCCATACTAATGGGGGATTTAAACTTCCACCATATAAAATGGGAAAACCTGGTGGGGAGCACGACGGACGAAATTGAAATGGTAGAAATGACAAATGACTGCTTCCTAATGCAACTTGTCAAGGCACCGACTAGAGGGGAAGCATGCCTTGATTTAGTCTGTTCAAATAACGAAGACAGAATAACTAAAACAGAGGTCAGAGAGCCATTGGCAAACTCAGACCACAACATGGTCTCATTTGAAGTGTTTTTTAAAACCCCAAAAGTAATAACTAAAGCTAAGGTTTACAATTTTAGAAAAGCAAACTATGAAGGTATGAAACAGAGGCTAACAGAAGTAGATTGGAGTAAAATAGAGAAAACATCCACAGAAAAAGGATGGCTTTTTTTTAAAATGTAGTACTAGAGGCAAAAAACAATTACAACCCAAAAGTAGGCAAATCTAAATCTAAAACAAAATGGCCAAAATGGTTTAATAGATCAATTTTAAAAAATATTCAGCAAAAAAAGGCACTTTTCAGAGCGTTTAAAAGGGACCAAAAACAAAGTACACAGAAAGAGTACTTGGAACTGCAAACACAAGTCAAAAAGGAAGTTAGAAAGGCCAAGAGAGAGATAGAAATCAATATTGCTAAGGGGGATAAAACCAATTCCAAAATGTTTTTCCAATATTATAACAGCAAGAGAACATTCAAAGAGGAGGTTAAATGTCTAAGAGACACAAATGGCAAAATCATAGACGAAGAAAAAAAAAAAAAAGGCAAATATATTAAATGATTACTTTTCACAAGTTTTTACAAAGGAGGATATGGACAACATGCCCCACATGTCAACCTGTTCCTATCCAGTTTTAAATAACTTTAGCATAACAGAGTCACAAGTGTTAAAGGGACTAGGAGCTCTTAAAATAAACAAATCCCCTGGGCCGGATGAGATGCTCCCAATAGTACTCAAAGAAATGAAAGAAGTTATTTACAAACCACTAACCAAGATCATGCAACAGTCTCTTGACACAGGGGTTGTACTGACAGACTGGAAAATTGCAAACGTAATACCGATCCACAAAAAGGGAGACAAAACAGAACCAGGTAACTACAGACCAATAAGACTGACTTCTATTATTATTATTTATTTCTTAGCAGACACCCTTATCCAGGGCGACTTACAATTGTTACAAGATATCACATCATTTTTTACATACAATTACATTATTTTTTACACATTATTTTTACATACAATTACCCATTTATACAGTTGTTTTTTTTTTTGATTTTTTTTTACTGGAGCAATCTAGGTAAAGTACCTTGCTCACGACCCGACGACCCTCCGGTCAAGAGTCCAGAGCCCTAACCACTACTCCACACTATTATCTGTAAACTTATGGAAACTATAATAAGATCCAAAATGGAAAAGTAATATGGTAACAGTATCCTGGGACACAATGCATTAGTAAGACCTCATCTAGAATATTATGTTCGGTTCTGGTCACCTCGTTACAAAATGGATATTGCTGCTCTAGAAAGAGTGCAAAGAAGAGCGACCAGAATTATCCTGGGTTTAAAAGGCATGTTGTATGCAGACAGGCTAAAGGAATTGAATCTATTCAGTCTTGAACAAAGAAGACTACTCGGTGATCTGATTCAAACATTCAAAATTCTAAAAGGTATTGACAATGTCGACTTTTTCGACCTGAAAAAAGAAACAAGGACCAGGGGTCACAAATGGAGATTAGATGAAGGTGCATTCAGAACAGAAAATAGGAGGCACTTTTTTTACTCCCCAGTAATGTTGTTGAAGCTGACACCCTGGGATCCTTCAAGAAGCTGCTTGATGAGATTCTGGGATCAATAAGCTACTAACAACCAAACCAGCAAGATGGGCCGAATGGCCTCCTCTCATTTGTAAACTTTCTTATGTTCTTATGCTGTTCGTAAACTTGCGGTGAAATTATGATAGTTGTTCACGAAAAAGAGCTGCTTAGTAAATCACACAAAGAAATTCTACAAAGGACGGAGGCTCACAGTATTTACGAACACGTAAGTAATATTAGTACATAGAGCCCATTATGGTCGGCTCGGCTCTTGTGTAAAAGCAAAGAAGATATGTTCTTGAACTTGTTTGGGTACTTGATAAACTAAAATAAAATACTGATACTTTAATACAGATGTGATGTGCGGTGTACAACTTGATTTTATGCTCTGTTAGTTAAAAAACGAATAGTTTCTAGCAGTTTAAGTAAAAACGAAAAACAACACTGTAAAATTATTAATGGAATAAAATGTTGCAAACAATGTTTTTTTCGAAACTAAACCTGTGTATCTTTATTTATCGTTGTTGGGCATGTAGGAAAAAAAATAAAAAAATAAAAATTGAAGTCTCAAAAAGGGGGGTGCAACTTTTACGCCAGTGCGACCTATAAAACGATTTTTACGGTAGGCTGATCCCAAGTATTTTAGACAGTACACATTTCATATTTCAATACATGAACTGTATATTTAAGAATGTTGATACACTTAATAAAAAATATTCCTATATGATAAGTACATAAGATTAATGCTGTGAAATCCAAGCTGGAATGAGCTCTGACAAACTCAGCAAACTCCCAAATGGGCAAGGTTCCAGAACACAAATTCTCACCATAATAGGTACACCACTGTGGATGCAGAGACACAAAGACAAATGGTGCCAAATTCACCTGATATAAATTACACGGATCCAGTCAGTATTGCAAAGTGAGATGTGGGATCCTTTTCTGTGTATACACTGTTATATAGATAACAATTTGCTTTTACTGTTATCCATCACACATTACTGTATCTCTAATACACAGAACACTAACACATAAGACATCTGTGGGTGGGTACTGTGGAAATAATGCAACATCAACAACAATGCATGGGGTAAGCATGTTCGTGCACGTTTATTTACAGTGATTTTTTATTTACAGAACGACTAACAGGTTTTTCTCAATCCTGTTTTAGCTGTAGAAATGCAACACATTTGTTAAAGATATTTGCTCACTATGGTCCTTCCGTTGTTTTCCTGATCACAGTACCAAAGAGTGGTTTGTATCCAAATAAGCTGTTCACACTCGTTCCAGTGTCTTTCCCAGCTCTGATCTTTGAAACAGTGCTTCCCTTAACTATTCCAAACCCCGCCCCTGTAGTCAACCAAACACCAATGTTTCCTGTTCAGGTGTTTACACAAATGGCTGACTAGAGTTACAGAGCCTGAAACACTCGCTGTTTTCCCTTACCATGATGTCAGCCGTTTAAGTCACCTCTCCCCAATCCTGGTAAAGGAAAGCTCTCACCTGGTTTCAGCGATCCCTTTTTTTAGCAGGGTGAATTTCAGGCAAGACCCTTTTCTGCCCGTCACAACGTCTTACACAAAAAATGCTATCATCTGTTGCTTACCTAAACTGAGTGTTAGCTAAAGTACAAGCAAACTAGGCATAGCTGCAGTAGACATTTTAGGATAAGATTGATAATAACAGAGCATTAAGTGCTTCCAAATCACTTTGTTATAATACAGGTGTGGTGGGTTATGGAAGGAAGCGACGGAAACAGGCAGCCAGTGAGGTACAACCTGCGCACCAGCAAGGCAGGGCTGGGCAGGGTTTTATTAATATTCCGTATTGCACAAACAAAAATAAGAAAGCCACCTTGAATACTAGCAATAGTAATCAAGGGTTGAAATAAAAACAGTAAATAGAACAGTCCCGCACTACACAGAGACGCAAAAGTTAAAACAAAACATTCACTTGGTTCATCCACACGGTGGCAACCGATGTCCTCCAGCTGCTGCCCCAGCTCCCTCCTGAGGCTTCACAAACACAAAGGCACAGAAGGAGCTGTGCTGCAAATCCGCCCAGGTATCCAAAGGGGTAGGGAAAGCAAGGGAAAACAAACGCACAGCTCTTCAAGGATCTGCAAACACAGGACTTCAGTGGTTGAAAAGAAATAAAGGAAAAACAAACAAACCAGCACGTCTCTTGCAGGTGTTAATCCAGCACAGTCACCAAAACAAATGGCAGAACCCCACAGCCTAAATAGTGCCGAGCCCCACCCCAACAATCATCAAACGCAGCACAGCTGATTGCAATAATGGGGCTCAACCATGAGGTCCTGCCCCAAGTTAAGATGGCCGCCCCCACTGCGGCTTCTGCCCCAACCATTACTCGGCCTTTCTCCTCTGTCTCGGCCCTCTGTGCACAGCGCTGCCAGTAGTCGGGAGGGTGAATTACAAGAGGAACTCCTTTCACTCCTGTCACACATCCCCCCCCCCCCTAAGAGTGGAGCCGTAGGCACACTCGGCCAACCCTAAGTTCCCTAATTAACCCCCCTCCCTAGAGAAAAAATCAGCGTTTAGATGTTCCTTACCCGCACGATGCTTCACAACAAAGTTGAAGGGTTGCAGCGCCAGACTCCACCGAGTGATCCGCGCGTTTGTGTCCCTCATCGTGTGCAACCACTTCAGAGGAGCATGGTCCGTGACAAGAGTGAAAGGCCGACCCAGGAGGTAATAACGAAGAGAGTCCACAGCCCATTTAATGGCTAAGCACTCCTTCTCTATGACAGCGTAGTTCCGCTCCCTAGGGAGCAATTTCCTACTAAGGTACAGCACTGGGTGTTCCACGCCATCTACCTCCTGAGACAAGACCGCCCCCAGACCAACATCCGAAGCGTCAGTCTGGAGGAGGAATTCCCTGTTGAAATCCGGTGATATCAGCGCCGGGGCCTGGGAAAGAAGCTGTTTAATCAAGTCAAACGCCCCCTGACACTGACCTGTCCACTTTACCAAATTTGGGGCGCTCTTCTTGGTGAGGTCAGTCAAGGGGCTGACAATGGTGGCAAACTCGGGGATGTCATGCGCCAGCCGCAGGACCTCCTGGCGGAAAGACTTTGGAACTAATAATTGTGTTACCGGCTGTCCGGTGCCCGGGGCTTGGGATACCCTATACAGTAAGTGCCCAGACACGATGAAGTGAGGAAATGTGAGCGGCCCGCAGCCATCAACTTCCTTCCCCTCAACAGACCGAACCCGCCCCCGGATGTGCACCAGAGTAGGGTCATTATCTTGCTCCCACTCTAGATCCACATCCCGGTCCCAGAATTGCGGTATGCTGAGCGGAGGTTCCGTAGCCTCAGCTCTAGGCGCCTCAGTAACCCGCTCCGGCTGGTCACACTGAACCCCCACCCCCTTCTGCGTGTGCTTGACAGATACCACAGACTCTCCCACCAGGTCCCAACCGTGTCTCATTAATGTTCCCTCTAGTTTCTCAGCCCTACGCTCTCGCTTCGTTTTCCGGGGCCGAAATCTGGAGGGAAACAAAGTAGTGTGCCACGGGAAGACTTGCCCAATTGTGTCTCCCGTTGCAACCACTCCCTTTACGGTCAGAGGTTTGGTCGGGATGACCTTCAGCTCACCATAGTAAGGCCAGTCCCGACCGACTATAACAGGGTATGGCAACTTCCCCGCGACGGCCACGGCTACGCGGCACGTTCGACTGCCAACAGTCATCTGAATTTTAGTGGTCGGGTATGTCTTGGTTTCTCCATGGACACAGGAGATAGCCACAGTACTCTGTGGCCTCCAAGACACACCCTCCAAAAGAGCAGGCCGAATTATAGTTTGCTCACACCCGGAGTCCACTAAAGCATGGGTGCTCATCTTGCCTACCTTTACATTAATGATACACGGTCCCTCCCGTCCTTTCCCCTGATACTCACCTGCTTCCGCTGAGGTAAAACGGGAGGCCACGTCACACTCCATAGCAGCTGGGCAGTACCTGGCAATATGCCCAGCCTCGTGGCACCGGAAGCAGATCCGGGTGACAAGGCTGTGGGAGACAGCTGCTTATCCCTTGCTCCCCCACCAGGGGGAGACGAGGAGGTTGTTTTGGCCCAGCTGGGAGCTAACCTTCGTCTCCACGTTGGAGGGGAGGCGCTCGGTGGGACCGATGAGGAAGCAGCCGCTGCTTTCGGGATCCCGGCCTTCTGGGTCGGGGCCGGTGTCGTCATCCGCGGTTTGGAGGGGGTCACCGTGGAGGATCCTGGGCTGGCCCGCAGAAGGGAGTCCTCGTAGGCCTCTGCAAGCTCAACGGCCTTCTCCATGGTCTCCGGGCTGTGTCTGGCGACCCAGGCCTGGGTGTCGGCTCCAACCACTGCCAAGAACTGGTCAATGGCCACAGACTGTGCCACAGCCTCGGCCCCTCTCTCGGCAGGCAGTAGCCATTTCGTCATGTGGTCCCAGAGCTGCTGGGCGACGATCCGGGGTCTCACTCCCTCTGGCCGCTGGTACTGCCGGAACCGGCGGCAGTGGGTCTCCGGGGTTATATTGAGACGCCGGAGAATGGCCTGTTTGACCTGCTCATAGTCCAGGGCAGCCTCATTGGAAAGTGCCCGGTAGGCAGCCTGGGCTTCACCATATAGACACGGGGCCAGTTGCGCTGCCCACCACGTCTTAGGCCAGCCTGAGACCGTGGCCACACGTTCAAAGGTGGTCAAGAACGCCTCCGGGTCATCCGCCGGCGTCATTTTCTGCAGCCTGATCTTCGGAGTGGGCTGTATTGCTGGCCCCGCTCCCACTGTCGCCGGCGCCGTGACCAGCCCCTGAACCGCGGTACACATGGCTGTCAGTTGTTGCATCATGGCAGCCATGTGGGCTGTTCGCTCAGCCTCCCGCTGAGCGTCCCGCTCCTCACGTCTCCGCTCCTCACCATCCCTGCGCCGATCCTGTGCCTCCAGCAGGGCGGCCACCACGTTTGGGTCCATCCTCTCAATCCCACTTCTTACACCACTTGTGGTGGGTTATGGAAGGAAGCGACGGAGACAGGCAGCCAGTGAGGTACAACCTGCGCACCAGCAAGGCAGGGCTGGGCAGGGTTTTATTAATATTCCGTATTGCACAAACAAAAATAAGAAACCACCTTGAATACTAGCAATAGTAATCAAGGGTTGAAATAAAAACAGTAAATAGAACAGTCCCGCACTACACAGAGACGCAAAAGTTAAAACAGAACATTCACTTGGTTCATCCACGCGGTGGCAACCGATGTCCTCCAGCTGCTGCCCCAGCTCCCTCCTGAGGCTTCACAAACACAAAGGCACAGAAGGAGCTGTGCTGCAAATCCGCCCAGGTATCCAAAGGGGTAGGGAAAGCAAGGGAAAACAAACGCACAGCTCTTCAAGGATCTGCAAACACAGGACTTCAGTGGTTGAAAAGAAATAAAGGAAAAACAAACAAACCAGCACGTCTCTTGCAGGTGTTAATCCAGCACAGTCACCAAAACAAATGGCAGAACCCCACAGCCTAAATAGTGCCGAGCCCCACCCCAACAATCAAACGCAGCACAGCTGATTGCAATAATGGGGCTCAACCATGAGGTCCTGCCCCAAGTTAAGATGGCCGCCCCCACTGCGGCTTCTGCCCCAACCATTAATCGGCCTTTCTCCTCTGTCTCGGCCCTCTGTGCACAGCGCTGCCAGTAGTCGGGAGGGTGAATTACAAGAGGGACTCCTTTCAGTATATCTAATATCAAAAGGGAGAAAAATGTCATCATTGTTGCAAAAAGTATTTGCAAAATAATGTTGTCTACTTGGCTATTGCTAATACTGTAGTTTAAACTATAATAATTATAATAGAGTGCAACAAATGGGTTCAAATATCAGGTGCTCTACTTTGTTATTTGAGATCACACATGCTAACTACTGCTAAATTGTAGTTATTGTACAGCTATGTCCAAATGTTTTGCATCACCCTATAGAATTAACTAATCTTGCTTCATAAAGTCAAATGAATATACTGAACACATTGAATTACATACCACCTTGTAGTTTTCAATATACTTAACGAAAAACTGACAAACTGAAAAATGTGACATTTCAAAATCTAACATGAAATACTGACCTACTATTATGGCTTCTCGTAGTTTGTAGCTTCTTTGATTACATGATGTTAAATAAAATATCTAAATTATGTTCGTACAAAATTTGTTTTAATTAGGTTTCAATGCTAAAATTCTAGGTGATGCAAAACTTTTGGCCATGGCTGTACTCAGTAGTTTTATTACACCCTTTTGTTTTCCAGCCCAAAGCTTTTCTACTGCAGTTGGTTACGGGATTAACAGTACATGTTAGGGCAACCAGGAAACAGTGATGAACTGGAAGTCGGTTTCAGATGGAATAGTAGAGTGCATTAGCCTGAAAGAGAACTTACACAGCAAAATACTATATTTAAAGAAATGAAATGCTAATTTGGATGTTAATTTTAGTGTGAGTAAAGTCCTAATGAAACATGAGGGACAATGGCACTTGCTGACAGGTACTGATTTAAACAGTCTTTCATCATGTGTGTTGGAATCTGCAGTTGTTTACTGGTTACAACACACTATTATACTACATGTTACGGATGGCAGTGCTTCAAAAACCAAAACAAAACCTGACATACTTGATTTAAGATGCATGCAAAATATAAATGGTTTTGATGAAATACATGGTAACCACAGACCAAATTATTCACTCAAATGAATGAAGTCATTGCTGACTCCCCAGTAAGTACTATATCATTTTCCGTATCCAAAAATCTGATGAAACGCAGCTTTTTAAACAGCACAATGACCTAAAACTGGACAGATGAATCTTAAAACTGGTTGGCATATAAAAACACATCTGTCCCTCTGAGAAGTTTGATTCAATGTCGCCATAGAACAGTATCAGCGGTAAAGGAGGGAGGTCACCATCCAAACAGACCTTTCTGAATTGTACATTTCACTGATCTGCCAAGTCTGCAGTGCAGTACGTACTGTGGATAAATAGACCAGTCTGTACAGTATCTGCACAGACTATTGGACTCTAATGGGGTCGAACATTTGCCTCATTTGTAAAACAGACCAGGAATTAGGTGACTAAAACTGGTAAAGCACAGCTAAACTTCAGCCATGTGTTACAGGCAACCCTCCAAAGGCAGAACATATATATTAGGATATGTATGTATGCTGGTTATTTGACAGGACCTGCTACTTCTCCAGCTTTGCCTCTTCCCAATAAATCGATGCTCTATAGCAGTGATCTTCAACTGGCGGTCCGCGGGCCAAATCCAGTTTTACATTTATTTATTTTGTACTTGAAATCTCTGCCATGATTGACACAAAATGATTAACATAACACATTGAATCAGAATTGGAGTAAGAGCACATACACACACACACGTTTGCATTCCTATATTTGTGGGGACTTCTCGTTGAATCTCACTATATTTTTATTTACTATTTGTAACTCCAGTCAGACAAAACTCCACACAGGGTGAAAGTCGACAATAAACAAAATATTTTGGACATTTTTTTTTTTTTTAAGGCATATTTAGTTCTTAAAAACATGTTTTACAAAGTGGGGACATCCCCACAATGTCATTTTTTCAGGAGTTACTATCTTTGTGGGGACATTTTTTCAAATTTTGTCTGCACGTTGATAGTAATACCTGCCCACACACACACACAACTTAGTGCACAGCAGTGATAAATTCAGTCCTGGGGCCATGATTTTTTCTTATTAAGGTTTTTTTCAGGAAGAAGTAGGCAGGTGAGCAATAAACAGACAGACAATTATAATCCAGGTGCAATTTTGTTTAATTGTTGTATTTTGTAATTCAAATGCCGGATGGCTAACAACAGTAAATAATAACAATGTCAATGAGAAACAATACTGCGGCGTGTATTGCTTATCTGTAATCCGCGGGTTGGACCCGAAATAATAACAGTCCTGTTTTAATTCACCCACACGTAACACATACACAAACACAAACACCCGTCCACAGTGCACGCTCTAGTGCTCGTGGTGAAAATACAATACTTTAGTGCAAACAAAGTGCAGTTTTGTCCAGGTTTGTGCTGGCCTTTAGCAACAGCTCCTGGATCGTATTTAGCCGTCTAAATAACCACAAACAGTATTATTCCGACACGACAATAAACAAACAAAACACGACTTTCTCCACTCAAAACACAGGTCCTTCCAGGTTGTTTCTCTAACCAAAACAAAGGAACAGATTACATCGCTTCGCCCCCTACTTTTACCGTCACACATGACCCCTTGGTAAACGACTGCAGCCGCTCCTCCAATCCACGGTTGCCACATCATTTCCCTTCCGGGTCGATGAGTTAATGCACCGAAGCTCCGCCCTCTTTCTAAATGACCAACTTCCTTTTAACCCTAGAAATGAAGTGTAAGGCAAAAGTCCAGGGTACCCGTTACTTTGCGCCCTCACAGGTTGGGAGGGAGATTTACCACCAAGAATAATTGTCTTTCTGTCACATATGGGCAGCAGTGTGGAGTAGTGGTTAGGGCTCTGGACTCTTGACTGGAGGGTCATGGGTTCGATCCCAGGTGGGGGACATTGCTGCTGTACCCTTGAGCAAGGTACTTTACCTAGATTGCTCCAGTAAAAACCCAACTGTATAAAATGGGTAATTGTATGTAAAAATAATGTGTAAAAAAATAATGTAATTGTATGTAAAAAATAATGTGATATCTTGTAACAATTGTAAGTCGCCCTGGATAAGGACGTCTGCTAAGAAATAAATAATAATAATAATAACATATCCCACCACTCAGAGTGGAGCCAAAGGAACACTCGGCTGAATCTACCTTTCCCATTACTCCCCCCTCCCGAGAAAAATAATCCACATTTTGGTGGTCTTTCCCCGCACGGTGTACCATGTGGTACATGAAGGGCTGCAATGCCACGAGTTATCCGGGCATTGCTGTCCTTCATTGTGCTTAACCACTTGAGTGGGGCGTGGTCTGTGACAAGATCAAATGAATGTCCCAGCAGGTAGTATCGTAAAGAATGAGTAGCCCATTTAATGGCCAAGCACTCCTTTTCGACCACGGAGTAGTTGCGCTCCCGAGGATGCATCTTTTTACTGATATACAATATCGGGTGTTCTACCCTGTCAACCTTTTGGGACAAGACCGCACCCAAGACCACACCCAAACCCACATCCGATGCATCGGTGTGGAGGATGAATCTCTTGGTGAAATCAGGTGTGATGAGAGTGGGGGCCTGGCAGAGTCTTAATAGTATCAAATGCCCCCTGACACTCTACTGACCATTTAATTAAATTTGGTGCACTCTTTTTGGTGAGTTCGACTAAAGGGTAATTGTATGTAAAAATAATGTGATATCTTGTAACAATTGTAAGTCGCCCTGGATAAGGGCGTCTGCTAAGAAATAAATAATAATAATGATAATAATAATAATAATAATAATAATAATAATAATAATAATAATAATAATAATAATACTCAGGGATAAAGCGGCGGGAATAACCGGCTGATCCCAGTAGCGACCTTACCTGAGTCTTGGCTTTGGGGATTGCTGCGTCTACTAAAGCCTGGATTTTGGTGACAACAGGTTTCACCCTTCCATTCCCCATTAAAAATCCCAAATATTGAGTCTCTGTTTTGGCAAACACGCATTTTCCCAAGTTAGCTGTCAGCTGGGCTACCCTTAGAGACTGAAGGGCGACTGTAACCCTAGCCAAATGCTCTCGCCAGGTGGAGCTGTAAATCACCACATCATCAATATACACTGCTGCATATCTATCTAGAAGTTCATCGACCCGAGTCATAGGATACGCATCGAACTTGGCAATAGCATTTACCTTCCGGAAGTCCACACAGAAGTGGTTGGTGCTGTCTTTCTTGGCCACTATGACAATTGGACTGCACCACTCGCTCCTGGAAGGCTCAATCACCCCAAGTTTGAGCATGTCCCATACCTCTTTGCGAACGCCACTTCGTCGACTTTCTGGGATCTGGTAAGGTCTCTCTCATACTGTGACACCTGAGAGAGAGATAATGTTATATTCAACCACGTTAGTCCTACCGGGCAAGTGAGAAAAAATATTGCTGAACTCCTCAATAAGCTTACGCAGCTCCCGTTGCTGATCTGGAACCAATTGTTCCACCATCAAAATTATTTTAGTGCTAGGGGTCTCTGGACAAGGGGCCCCTAGCACTAAAATCATCCTCTACATCGCCTGGGGCTATAAATAAGGCCTCCCTTGCCTGCCAGGGCTTTAATAAATTTACATGATAAATTTCACATTCATTACGGCGATCGGGCTGTCTATTTTCATAATTCATCTTTCCTATAGCCTGAATCACTTAAATTTCGATTCTGAGGAGGGAAGCAGCGGCATTACCTTGTCTCCTGGTCGAAAGGTTCGAATACGTGCATTTTTATTGTAATGCTGCTGTTGCCAGTGCTGAATTGATTTGAGGTTGTCCCGGACCAAAAGACTGACCAAATCCAGACGATCTCTAAGTAGGAGCACATCAGATCGAGGATGCCGCGAGGCTGTCAGCCGTACAAGAGCTCGAAGGGGGAGAACCCTGTCGAACTCTGTGGCACCTCTCTCACTGCAAAAAGGTGGTAGGGAAGAAGCGATGCCCAATGTTTTTGCTCTTGAGTTACAAAACATCTCAGTGTCTGCTTTAAGGTCTGATTAAATATTTCCACAAAAAGTTGGTTCCATGATCAGTCAAAATCTCCTCGGGGATCCCTACTCTAGCCATAATCTGCACTAACTCGGTGGCTATTGCAGCGGCACTAGTGGACCTCAATGGAACTGCCTCCGGTATCGCGTTGCATAATCTACCATCACTAATATATGCGTATGCCTGGAATCAGAATGAAGCAAAGGGCCCACTATGTCCATTGCAATGCGTTCAAAAGGAGTGGAAATAATCTGCAGTGGAACCAAAGGGGCGGGGCGCACTTGATCCGGCACAACTCGCTGGCAGTCTGGGCATGTGGCTACATATTTCGACACATCAGTATGAAGTCCTACCCAATAGAATCGAGCCAATATCCCTTCCCTTGTTTTGTCAGCTCCGAGGTGCCCCGCAAAAAGGATATCATGTGCCAGCCTCATGACCTCGGGCTGACAAAATGGGGGAACCAATAATTGTGTTACAGGCTGTCTTATGCCCACGGCTAGGTTTACCCTATACAGTAATTTCCCCTTGATAATGAAATGTGGAAATACTAGCGCCCCAGCGGCATCAACATCCTTACCTTCAATAGACCGGATCTGTCCCCAAGCATGCACTAGTGCATTATGTTGGCCCCACACTATGTCCGCACTTGAGGCAGGACCGAGGACGTCACTTCCTGGAGGGATCTATTGGCTGCTCTGACATAAAATGCTCAGTAAATACCTGACCTGTGGCAGGCATATCCCAAAAGTATTGTTGTTGATCGTCTTTGAATTGAAAGGGGACTTCTTCAAACAATTACTCCTCTCCTGTAACTTCTATATTTTCTTAAGGTTGCTGTTTAAATGCTTGCTGTTCACCCTGGTCTGACACAGAAAATGATTTGAATGTATTTTATGCGTGCCCTCACAAAGTGGGGTGTAGCACCTACAATTTTTTGTTCTGGACCTCTCTTCTTCCTCAACAGGGAAAGTCATAGCATATAAGGATCCTCAAGGAGGTTCAGAAACATTTAAAACTAGAAAGGAAGGGGGAGAAATCAACAAAAAAACAGACAGGAGACTACATCAAAACAAGGGCAACAACTCAGGTAAGATAGCCAATACATTTATTTATCTAAATGCTAGAAGTCTCAAAAAGTTAGAACTACTGTACTAACAAGTAACTATGATGTAATAGGTGTTACAGAAACTTGGTTATCCGAGAGGGATGGAGACGAATACAATATTAGTGGGTATACACTTTATAGGAAAGACAGGCAGGACAGAAGAGGCAGAGGGGTAGCGCTTATACGCAAAAATAGTCTTGAAGCCCAGGTGTTAAATCTGGAAGAAAAAAACAACGCAGAATCAATATGGGTCAGAATAATGGACAAAAATTCAATGGGCATTATAATAGGGGCATGCTATAGACCGTCAAATTCAGATGCTGAGCAAAATAATTTGTTATACAATGACATTAGAAATGTGTGTAGCAAAGGAGAAGCCATACTAATGGGGGATTTCAACTTCCCCCATATAAAATGGGAAAACCTGGTGGGGAGCACGACAGCCGAAATTGAAATGGAAGAAATGATAAATGACTGCTTCCTCCACAATTTGTCAATGCACCGACTAGAGGGGAGGCATACCTTGATTTAGTTTTTTCAAATAACGAAAACAGAATAACTAAAACAGAGGTCAGAGAACTGCTGGCAAACTCAGATCAAAACATTGTCTCATTTGAAGTGCATTTTAAAACCACAAAAGTAACAACTAAAGCTAAGGTTTACAATTTCAAAAAGGCCAATTATGAGGGACTGAAGCAAAATAGAGAACACATCCACAGAAAAAGCATGGCTATCTTTCAAAAATATAGTACATCCCAAAAGTAGAAAAATCACAAGTTTTTACAAAGGAGGACACAGACAACATGCCCCACATGCCGACCTGTTCCGATCCAGTTTTAAATAACTTTAGCATAAGAGCAGAAGTGCTAAAGGGACTAGGAGCTCTCAAAATAAACAAATCCCCTGGGTCGGATGAGATTATTATCTACAAAGTTATTTTCAAACCACTAATCAAGATCATGCAACAGTCTCTTGACACAGGGGTAGTACTGACAGACTGTAGAATTGCAAACGTAATACTGATCCACAAAAAGGGAGACAAAACCGAATCAGGTAACTATAGACCAATAAAGCCTGACTTCTATTATATGTAAACTTGTGTGAACTATAATAAGATCCAAAATGGAAAATTACTTATATGGTAACAGTATCCTGGGAGACAGTCAGCATGGTTTTAGAAAAGTGAGATTGAGGATGCAACATCGACAATGGATAATTGCAACGCATACGACATGGTTAAAATAATTGAATCTTTTCAGTCTTAAACAAAGAAGACTACGCAACGATCTGATTCAAGCTTTCAAAATTCTAAAAGGCATCAAGGGACTTTTTCTCGACCTGAAAAAGAAACAAAGACCAGGGGTCACAAATGGGAGGGGCATTCAGAACAGAAAATAAGAGGCACTTTTTTAGACAGAGAATTGTTGGAGTCTGGAACTAACTCCCCAGTAATGTTGTTGAAGCTGACACCCTGGGATCCTTCAAGAAACTGCTTGATGAGATTCTGTGAACAATAAGCTACTAACGACAAAACGAGCAAGATGGGCCGAATGGCCTCCTCTCGTTTGTTAACTTTCTTATGTTCTTATATGCCAAATTTGCCCCCCACCCCCCACAGTACTAAGAGTCAAGTAATGATTTTGTTTCACGATTCAGAGTGAACAGAGTAAAAACAAAAATACATTTGTGTGTTTTTTATTGGGATTTAATCATAATGTTGATACTTTTCTTGCTTTTGTTATGTATCGTCTCTGGATGCTGGATATTATCTGTAATATTATATTGAAAAACCTTAACCTAATTTGAATACATTTTAACTTATTTGATCTCAAACAGACACACCAATAGTGCTGGTTGTTTTAACACTTATTACGTATTAATAACATTTATTAATATACTTTTATTGGGGGGGGGGGGGGGGGGATTTGATTGATGTGATTTCATTACTTAACTTGCATGCTTGCTTAGCAGTCATTTTTCAAAAACAAAAGACGGTGCAATTTTAAACAAAAAGAAAGGAAATTAGATGTCCATTTTAATTTCATAGTTTTAATAAAATTAAGATTAATAGCATACCGTTTTAATAGCATTACAGTGATGAATATATTTACTTTGTATTTTTATTATTAAATGGCAATCAGAAATCGTATCATTGTAATATGCATATTATGAGCGCTCTGTGGCCCCACAAGATTTGGAGAGTGTCTTATCTGGCCATCCAGTGAATGTACTTGAATACCATTGCTCTATAGGGACTTCAAGCCCCCAGATATTTAAAGTACTAAGAAATTGTGATTGATAACATCTCTTGGTAACACTTTATATTAAGGTGCTGCTTATTAATGTTTTATAAATATATAATAGATATAATAAATATATAAACAGAATTATGTTTTTTTTTTTTTTTTATAAAGGGGACAGTTTTTAGCCACCTATTGTACTTTGGGCTGTTTAAATGTAATTCCGGCTATGGCTATCGCATGGTTATCAACCATCTATAATGTTTTTTTTAACACTCTATAACATAGTTATTACACATCTGTTATATATTTATAAAACAGTAATAAGCAGCGCCTGAATATAAAGTGTTTCCCATCCCATTTTGCATTTTAAAAATAGCAGCAAGTGAGAATATGATATATTTGACAAATATGTACAAAACCACATAGCTCACAGACAATGGAACAATCCACCAGACTGTGAATATGACTAATATCTGTGGGGGGTGTACAATGGTGTGCAGTAATGTGAACTCTACACAGATCCCAGGACCCTCTTATTCACAGACAGACATGGAAATGGCGCGAGTATGCTGTTTTTGTTTGTCCTCGACTGAGCTAGCACACCTCTCTATTTGAGATCATTAAGGGCAGCATCTGCAGTGTGACACTTGACCGGGTTTAACTTCCTTCAGACTTAGGGCGTTTAAATATAAGTAACAAGCATTGCAATTGGAAAGGCCAAGCCACCGGTTTTCTGTGTATATAAATATACATATATCTAGATACAGTAAAAAAATTAAAAATAATAATAATAATAATAATAATAATAATAATAATAATAATAATAATAATAATAATAATAATAATAGTTTTTGATGAACACAGAAAAGATTTCAAACTATTAAGAAAAAAAAAAGTTTATCTTTGACACCTAGGTCTCCAGAAATAGTGTGTCACTAATGTTAGTCTTACATTTAAACACTGCATTTCTCACAAACAATGCCAGCTGATATCTGACAGACTTTGTTGTGAATCTGGCCTCAGATGCTGCAATTACATATATTATATCATATCATAGACTGTACTGATCTGATAATGCATTGTCTGGTTCTTGTGCCTTTAGTAAACCTAACATTTTCATTCCAATGCTTTTCTCCTGATAAATACCTTGAAATAAAATGGAAAATATACACCTCTGGTCAAAACTTTTGCATCACCCTATAGAATTAACACATTTAGCTCCATAAAGTCGAATGAAGTCTGCTGAATAATGTTACGTTAATATGACATACCGCTTTGTGGTTTTCCAGTTACTTAACAAAAAACTGACAAAAAATGGAAAGATGTGAAGCCCAGAATAGGGCCTAATACCTCAAACTTTATTGTCTCTCGTGTGGAAATCTAAAATTTTTATGACAACCTGACAGCCATACTGGTCACATTACCATGATATGGCAGCAGTATTATATTAGGACACAGGAACAAAGTGACTGGTATTATTGAGCCTGTATCGCAAACCTTTTATGATATGTCAGCTGCTGAAAAAGCGATTGTGGCTGTTTTACAAAATCATTTACAATTACCATGCCTATTCTGGTTAAGAATGCAGCTCGTTAGTATAGGTTCACATAACAGGTCTGAGTTTTACAGTGAAGCATTTATATAGCTAATGATGCTAAACTGACCACCCATTGTGCCACACTGGAAACAATGCTACTCAAGAAAGAAAGGCAATTATGTGCCTGTTACCATGGTGATATGGAAACCACTCTCACTGGAGGAAAAATTAGTCAAATTAATTATTTAAATTCCACCTAATACCTTGTTAAGGAGCTATCAATGCTAAAGTCCCATAGCTAACTGATTATTTCTCTATTATTAGGTCCTATTTAAGAAAGAAGATGGACTGTGAATTAAACATTGAATAGGTTTTGATTTTAAGGCTTGTTTGTTTGCCCGGAACAGTAAAAAATGTGGACGTATTTGGTGGTCTGTAGTTTTCTAGTGGTTTTATAATGAAAGCTGACACTTCCTGTATTGGTGTGTCTCAGCCGGCATCTATGCAGTAAACAGTTGCTAAAGATCATAGAGATGCTGGAAACCAGTGAACTCCACTTCTGCAAAGTACACAGCAACATACCTCTAGTGTCTTACCAATCAAACCAGTTTCATTCAGCCGAGCTGACTGAAATGGGATGTAAATGAGTGTCCCGCTGGTGATGGTACATCTAAGCAGGAGTTTTATTTTGTTGTTGTTGGATGAATGGTAATAGTTCAGCATGTTTTACATTTATTTGGCTTTCCTGAAATTCAATTAAAGTGACATGAATACAAATATTTACCGTACAAATTTCATAGATTTTTTTACTGTACATTTGCATATTGTTAATTCTATTTATATGTACTGTAATATGATATACAGTGCCTTGCATAAGTATTCACCCCCCTTGGACTTTTCCACATTTTGTAGTGTTACAACCTAGAATTAAAATGGATTTAATTAGGATTTTTTGTCACTGAGCTACACAAAATAGTACATAATGTCGAAGTGGGGGAAAAAAATCTACAAATTTTTCAAAACTATTTACAAATAAAAAACTTTGCTGTGACACCCCTAAATAAGCTCTGGTGCAACCAATTGCCTTCAGAAGTCACATAATTAGTTGAATGGAGTCCACCTGTGTGCAATTAACCCTTTGCGGTCCTATGTCGGACCTGGTCCGACATTGCAATTTTCCCTTTCCGGTCCAATGTAGGACCCTGTCCGACATCATCAAAAAGACGCAAAAAACTGGTCTCTAGTCGTTTTTTCTCCGGACAAAGCCGAGAAAACCATTCAATGGCTGAGTGAGATCGATAGTAGCTGAGAGAAGCTGAAAAATAAGGGGCGTATCTCATTATTATTTGTTTATTTAGCAGACGCCTTTAGAGGCTAGGGTGTGTGAACTATGCATCAGCTGCAGAGTCACTTACAAGTGCATCTCACCCGAAAGACGGCGCACAAGGAGGTTAAGTAACTTGCTCAGGGTCACACAATGAGTCAGTGGCTGAGGTGGGATTTGAACCGGGGACCTCCTGGTTACAAGCCCTTTTCTTTAACCACTGGACCACACAGCCTCTTATATGTCACGAATACAGATATCCCCGGCATCACATAGATAACACAGACATAAACAAACAAGATAGCTGCTTCCGCATCCAGCGCTCAAAGAATATCACAGACATTTGCAGAGCTTTTTTAGATGTTATAGTAATAAAATAATGACTTGGATCACATTATTGGGGAGTTTGGTGATAAAACGAGTGATCAGGAGATGGTTTATCAGTATGCACTACTATCAAGAGGTATGTGAAAAAAAACAGCGGACGAGGGGTGGGGCGGGGCTGGAGATGCAGTGCTGAGTGTCCTGTTGATATGCAGTGCTTTTTAAACCTGTTTTACAGTGAAAAAAATACTTTTAAACAGCGCGTCTAAAATAAATTGCGCGTGTGAAAATAAATTGGACCTGACGCGCCTGAGATGCGCTGAATAAATGGACCTCTAAGGGTTAAAGTGTCACATGATCTCAGATTAAATACACCTGTTTCTGGAGTTTGTCCCAGAGTTTGTTATCTAAACAAACAGCATCATGAAGACCAAGGAGCTATCAAAACAAGTCAGGGATAAAGTTCTGGAGAAGCACCTATCAGGGTTGGGTTATAAAAAAATATCCCAAACTTTGAACATCCCCCGGAGCACCGTTAAATCCATTATTAAAAAATGGAAAGAATATGGCACAACCGCGACTCTGCCTAGAGAAGGCCGTCCACCAAAACTCAGTGACCAGGTAAGGAGAGCATTAGTCAGAGAAGCAACCAAGAGGCCAATGGTAACTCTGAAGGAGCTGGAGAGATCCACAGTTGAGATGGGAGAAACCGTCCATGGGACAACTATAACCCGGACACTCCACAAAGCTGGGCTTTATGGAAGAGTGGCGAGAAGAAAGCCATTGCTGAAAATAACCCATATCAAATCCTGTTTGGATTTTGCCAAAAGGCATGTGGGAGACACAGCAAACATGTGGAAAAAGGTTATCTGGTCTGATGAGACTAAAATTGAACTTTTTGGCCTTAGCGCAAAATGCTATGTGTGGCGCAAAGCCAACACTGCTCATCACCCTGAGGACACCATCCCCACGGTGAAGCATGGTGGTGGCAGCATCATGTTATGGGAATGCTTTTCATCGGCAGGGACTGGGAAACTGGTCAGGATTGAGGGCAAGTTGGATGGAGCCAAATACAGGGAAATTCTAGAGGAAAACCTGTTTCAGTCTGCAAGAGACCTGGGACTGGGGCAGAGGTTCACCTTCCAGCAGGACAATGACCCTAAACACACAGCCAAAGCTACACTGGAGTGGTTTAAAAACAAGAACTTGAATGTCTTAGAATGGCCCAGTCAAAGCCCAGGCCTCAATCCGATTGAGAATCTGTGGCAAGACTTGAATATTGCTGTTCACCAGCGGTCCCCATCCAACTTGACAGAGCTTGAGCAATTTTGCCAAGAAGATGTGCAAAGCTGGTAGAGACTTACCCCAAAAGACTCACAGCTGTAATTGCTGCCAAAAGTGCTTCTACCAAGTATTGACTCAGAGGGGTGAATATTTATGCAACCAACAAATGTCTTTTTTTTGTTTAATTAACTTTTGTGTCACAATAAAAAAATAATTTTCACCTTCAAAGTGTTAATTAAGTTGTGTAAATCAAATGGTAAAAATCCCAATTAAATCCATTTTAATTCCAGGTTGTAACACTACAAAATGTGGAAAAGTCCAAGGGGGGTGAATACTTATGCAAGGGACTGTATATATATATTTGTGTGTGTGTGTGTTTTGGACAATCAGTTTTGTTTGCAGACAACCAGTGATCTGCCTTGTCTGTGGGAAAAATTAGAAAAAAATCTCTTAAAATCTAACCCTGTTGAATAATTATGCATAACTAAATAACGCCTACAGGTTACTCACAGTAAATCTAAAGCTATAATAACTCCAATCCCTTCAAAGCAAGTCTATTGGGAATATATGGAATGTGTTTTGAGATCATACCAAGTACTGCCCCTTTTTTCATCAGTATTGGTTTTTATATGCCATTGTCAAACATGTAGATAACTTTACTTGAAGATTAAGTCAGACATAAATATCCTGCATATTAATTTCAATTGTAATGAATATAAAATAATAATAATAATAATAATAATAATAATAAAACTAACTGATATCCCCACCCGTGTTAAAGATCATAGGATTCATTTGAAATTAGTGCCCCTATATATATATATATATATATATATATATATATATATATATATATATATATATATATATAATCAGCTTTTTACAGTTACAGTGTCATAGTTTAAGCAGCTTGGTACTTGGTACTAAAGTACTTGGTACTGAAATCCACTATAATGATAGTGGCACTATTACTAAAATGTCATCCTGGAACTAGTGAAGTTCACTGTGCAATAAAAGCAGAGATTCTTTTTTTACTGATCTACAAAAAACAAACAAACAAAAAAAAACACATTTAGGTGCAACAACAGGAAATAGACTTGGCAGGCTCAAACTGGTACACTATCTGAATGGCAAGACTTCCTGTCCACTGCTTTGACACTGCAACTTGGAGAGACACTGCCTCATGCACTAGCATGTTACTTTTCTCACAAGTTAAATTGCATTACCAACTATTTCACACCCTGTTGCACCATGACTGGAATGTGCACTTCTAATGAAGCCCAGAAGCATCCCTCGTAAGAGATTCAAAACACAGTGGAGTGTGTCTGAAAACAAATCAGTACTAATCAGACTAGGAGGACAGATGAGAAGAGGAGAATAGTAGAAATGGTCAATAACTGCAAATCCACCCAAGAAGGGTTAAGCGCTATTCCATTAAGTATATCATATTAAGAAGCCTACCGTATACAATTGGGAGAAAACTAATTACTTTCCCATAACAAATGTCTTACCTAAAAAATACATTTTGCAAACATTTTTTCTCCTTACTACTTTATATTTTTTGCATGCTTAGAATTGTTGTATTTGTGGCTTGATTTCACTGCCCTTTACCAACAGAGCTGCACACAGCTGTAATACCTTTCCTTCTAGCCTACTGTTTGTATTTTAATACTATGTTTTTCAATTACATAAAAAGCTTTTCACTTTTAATCCTGTTTCTCCAGTTGCTCAGTCGACTTTATAATCAATTATTTAATTTATCTTTTGTATTATACTCGGTAGACTTAATAAATGGTATAATTTCTCTTTAATATTATATTTCATGGTATCAAAAGTGTATTGTGTGTGTTGTTTTACTTGCCTAGGACTGCTTTCAGTTTGCTTGGCAAAAAAGTTTATGGCACTGCCATAGCTATACCATATAATAATTGTGCCATTATTTAGATTTAATCTATTTAATGCCTGAAAAGGTCTGTTCCGTAAACCTTTTTTTTACCAGCTGTTTGCAGGGATTATTCAGAGCTGAATTTGGTGATCAGTTCTTATCATACATTTGGTCTCAACAGCCGACTTACAAGTTTCCATTGAAATATGAAGCTTGTAAGAAAGCATTTAAGAAAAACAATACATTCTCCAGCATAAGGAAAATGCTGACCAAATAAAATGACTCTCCTAAAAACGAACAGATGAAACTGATACTGAACGGAAACACTAGCAGTATGGATTATGCTGACTGCATACGTACCAAAGCCCTTATTTTGTTTTTAAAGCAAATGCACACAGACCTGTTCTGGGAACTTGCTGCCAACAATTTCTGCCACTGTGTTGTAGGAGTCAGCATCTGGATAAGTCTTGGCTCTCAGCTGCAGATGAATCACTATCTTGGTGCCTCGATATGCCATGCGTGCCATCATTCACCGTTATACAGGCTGTGGGGATCTTTGGCACGCCAGGGCTGTAATCTTGCCATCCAGTGTGTGGACTAAAGAGAAACAAACCATGGTGAAAATATGTAGAGGTTTGTACTTATTTTGATCATTTTGTTGTGCCAAATAGCAGGCAAGCATATTAGCTGTATGACTTTGTCTTGGCCTTGATGCAATGCTATAAAGGTTGAATATTGAAAGAAGCATACCCAGCAATTACCAATTGTTCATAATTATAATTTGGTTGGATATGGACAATATTACTGCTTTAAATTGACCCTATTCACAAAGCTTAAATACCCAAGTTATTTAAAAAATAAAACAAATAATTAAAAAAGGTATATATGCTTTTAGAATGCTGTTAGATTCTGTAAGATTCTAGAAGTTTTTTTTTTATTTAGTGGTCGCCAATTATTTTTATTGTTTTCTCCCCAATTTAGTAGTGTCCAATTATTTTTAGGCTCAGCCCACCACTACCAGCCCTGCACTGACTCGGGAGGGGCAAAGACGAACACACACTGTCCTCCGAAGCGTGTTCTGTCAGCCGTCCGCTTCTTTACACACTGCAGACTCACCATGCAGCCACCCAGAGCTACAGCGTCGGAGGACAACGCAGCCCTGGGCAGCTTACAGGTAAGCTCGCAGGTGCCCAGCCAGACCACAGGGGTCTCTAGTGCGCGGTGAGCCGAGGAGACGCTGGCTGACCTAGCCCTGCCTCCCGCCGAGCGCCGCCCCCTGGGAGCTCCCATTCTTGGTCGGCAAAAGAATAGCCTGGACTTGAACCGGCAACGTCCAGACTATAGGGCGCATCCTGCACTCCACGCAGAGCACCTTTACTGGATGTACCACTCAGGAGCCCTTACCATATCATACATAATATGACGATTTATGTATGTCATATACGTACAATTCCTTAATCTCATGAAGTTGTTATTGATGCATTATTTGGGTTTACACAGAAAAGGTTTAGTTTAGTTTAGGCTAAAAATGACTTAACATTAACTCATCCTGTTTCATTGTGTGTGGCACACTACAAGAGCTCCTATTAGGGTAAAATCTTTTCCATTGTTTGCAACTTTTACATTATTATTTTTATTTCTTGCAAAAAAGTCCAGTCACTGCATGCAGGGAATCAGGCTCAGTATTGTGCACACATAAGGCACTAAAACTAAAGTACAGCTATGGCCAAACATTTTGCATCACCCCATAGAATTAACTAATTTTACTCATAAAGTAAAATGAAACCTGCTAAATAATGTTACATTAAAATATTGAATTACATACCGCTTTGTAGTCTTAACGGAAAACTGACACAAATTGAAAATGTGGCATTTCGAAATCTAACATGAAATACTGTACTACTATTGTGGTTTCCGGTAGACTTTTGCAATATCATATTGTTGTTTATTTGATTACATGATTTTATTTATTTTATGTATTTATTTATTGCATTTATATAGCGCTTTTTATACAAAGTATCACAAAGCACTGTACAGTATATAGCAGAAAAAAAGAACAAATCACAATACATTTGTATAGCATGTCACACATACAACTGCCATAATCAGGCCATTTAAATAACATGTTTAAATAACAGTATATACATAATACAAAAGCAGCAATTTTAAAGTTATATTAAAACCCACTAAGATAAGAAAGCCATTTTATAAAAGTGCATTTTTAGTCTTGACTTGAAAACTGTAACAGTCCCAGCTTCCCTAACAAACAAAGGCAGAGCATTCCATAATTTCGGAGCTCTACAAGAAAAAGCCCTACCTCCTGTATTGCTTTTGTTGCGACAATTTGCAAAGTATACATTTTGCTGTAAGTACTAAGAGCAAATATGTTAATGAAGAGAGCCGCAATATACAAATTTAAATATTTGTTGCGTAAGTCATGCGTCATTTCTTCAAATAAATAATGAAAGGCAGTTTAATCCCATTAGATTCTACAGTGGGGCCCCGACCTTCATCCCCAAATAATAATAAGTTTCAATCAAAAAGCTTTTTATAATCATATGTGTGTGTGTACAGAACCCCTAAAGAGACATGGTGTGAATTAAAATAAGGGTAGTATCTCGTACGCACGAGTTAGTGCTTAATACTTGTAAGAGATTGTGGTAGCCTTATTTGATTTTTTCTTCTTTTGTAATTTCTTTCTCAGTCTTTGCAATACTGTCATTTTCATAGATGAGCTACATTTTGCGTTGCAGTTGCACCCACTTTCTGAGAACAAAAGCAGGATCGGGCTCGATCATCAATGTGTCGGACCCAGTAATAACTTGCAAATCACTGAGACACACATGACTACATTTCCTCCTTAGCATGAAGACTTTAATGGGGTAAAATAGCTTTCTCTTTTGAGTTAGTCTTCAGGATCTATGAACTGTTGTATGACGTAGCCTACTATATTTGTAAAGGTCATATATATGCATATTTTTCTTCATGATAAATCATGATACTTAAATCGCAAATCCTGAAACATGACTCAAATTACTCCTTTCACATTTGCTTTTGTAACCGGGTGAAATATTCCAGACAGTAAGAGAATACAATTGCATGTAATAAATAATGTATTTACGTTAAAATAGCAAGAGTCTAAAAGCACACTAGTTTTGCATAGATGTTATGCAATGAGGAAGATACAGTGATTGTCTCCTAACCTATCCACCAAGAACACCTGGTGTCTGCTGCAGTTGTTTTATTATTATTTGTTTATATAGCAGACACCTTGCATGCAGTGTTGCTGTCAGAGCGTCTGTGTTGGGACAACAGGCTGTAAAACTGCCCAGCTTTGACGGTACCAGTAGCTGGGAAGCGTTCCACTCCCAGCTGGAGGGAAGAAGACAAAGCCCAGCAGCTGATGGCATGCTGAGAGGGGATGCTCAAATGGTACTGTTGAGCTTGGCTGAAGAAGAAATGAGCAGTTACAGCGCTTTAGTTGCTGCCCTCCAACGTAAGTTTGGCAACATGGGAGAACCGGAGTTACTGCGAGTCAAATTCAAAAGAAGAGAATGAGCGGTGGGAAAGAACCTGGCCCGACTAGTGACTGGCATGGAGAGGGAGGTTGGTTGAGTATCTATTGATGCCACAGCCCAGGAGCAAGTTGAGCATGCCATGGGACAGGGGGACCTCCGCAAATACTTATGGCTGACCAAGCCCAAATCATTGCAGTCCGCGCTCCAGCTTGCTCAAGAGTGGGAGGACATGACCAGAGAGGAGAGCAACACTAAACCGCAACCAGTGGTGAGGGAAGCCGTTCAAGAGGGGGCTGAGCCGGCTGCCATGAGTATGGCTATTCAACAAGCCATGTTGGGATGACTCACCCCATTTACATCAGCTGCCCACCGCCTCTGCTGGGGATGCGGATGACCCCGCCACATCCGCACCCATTGCCTTAGGTAGGAGCCACGACCTAAGCCTGACCAGCCATCGGCGGGAAACGGGAGTGGGTCAATGTAGAAGGGGAGCCATCAATACGAACCTACAACCCCCACCCAGATGTGACCTGTACTGCACCTGCTATTGTCGAAGGACCAGTATTGGGGCTCACCTTCATTTAAGCTGCCAGGTGGAGGGCATGCCCTACACCGCGCTAGTTGACGCCGGGTCCACCGTCACCCTGGTTCGACCCCGCACTTACCAGCGGGCCGGCAAGACCAGCCAACACAGATGGGACCAATGACAGTCCAGCTACGGACCGTGACCGGACATCTGTCACCGATGAGAGGGAGAGGACTGTTACAGCTGCGATTTGGAGGAGCAACTTTTGAACACGAGGTTTGGGTCACTGACATCCAAGACCAGTGCATCATCGGGCTGGATTTCCTACAAGAAGTGAGAGGGCAGCTGGACCTGGAGAAAGGGGTGGTGAAGTTTGGAGCAGGACCGCCACTGCCCGCCCCCACAACTGGTGCAACCAGCCCTGCTAGAGCCATGGCAGCTGCCAGCCCTTTCAAGGGCTTCTGCAAACGGAGGCAATCGAGAGCGTAGAGCAGAAAGGAAGCGAGGACTGTGACAGCGATTCCACGACTGGATGCGGCATGTACCAGCGAAGCAGTGATGGACTGAGTGAATCAGAACACACTGATGTGTGTGCAAAATTCTAATATGTATGGCATTAATATACAGTACACTTATTTTATTTAGTTCCAATCCATATAATGTATTCCCAAGACCATGGGAAGAACTTTATTTTTATTTATTTTAAACAAACTCACGGCGTCTTATTTCCCAAAGAGTTACGCGATGTAGCTGCAATGATCATGTGACCGCAAGGCTTGCCAAATGTGCCAAAATACAGTTGGTCATAGATTTCCAGTTGAAAGTGATATTAAGTGGGGGTGAAATGAACTGTATGTCTGTTAAATTTGATTGACATTAGCCGGAGTGTGACAATAACAGAAGTGATATAATCAGGAGTTTGTTTCCATTGACTTACATTATATTCGGGCTGGGACATTTCAATTTGATGATAATAAGCGGAGTGTGACATTAACAGAAGTGACATTAAGCGGGCAGCAGTGTGGAGTAGTGGTTAGGGCTCTGGACTCTTGACCGGAGGGTTGTGGGTTCAATCCCCAGTGGGGGACACTGCTGTTGTACCCTTGAGCAAGGTACTTTACCTAAATTGCTCCAGTAAAAACCCAACTAAATGGGTAATTGTATGTAAAAATAATGTGATATCTGTATAATGTGAAATAATGTGATATCTTGTAACAATTGTAAGTCGCCCTGGATAAGGGCGTCTGCTAAGAAATAAATAATAATAATAATAATAATTCGACTGTAGACTAAAAATGTATGGGTACAGTAGGCTAATACATTTACATAAAATCAACAGTTAATCAGATAATATCCAAATGCAATCTGAAATGTCTTTTGGAGGCTAGGAGTCAAAAGTGGTATGTTTATCTTGGTAGACTGAAATGTAATTTGTTTCCATTTACAGTACCTCAGTGCTGCTTTAACAAGAATATGGATATGCATTATAAATACTGAATATAATTTTCTTTCTATAGGTATTTTGATGTTGCCTTTTTCTTCTAGGTGACTTTCCCAGTGAGAATATTGAAGCTGTTGGGGGTAGAGACTATAATTGTTACAAATGCTTCTGGGGGCCTGTGTAAGGATTCGAAGTGTCACAGGATGGCTTGAGCAGTGACATCAGACCCGGAAGAACACAGAACGCAGACAGGAATGGTGAGTGATGAAAATGTGCTGTTGCACATTTATTGTAAAATAAACAGTTTAAAACAGACAAAAACACTTTGTAAAAGAAAACGGCGCGTTGGCCAAAACAGACAGACAAAACGAACAGACACTAACAAACACTGGACGAAACAACAAACAAGTATTGTGCTGGTTCCACTCCCAACATGCGTAGCAATTGTTGTTGTTGTTGTTGTTGTTGTTGTTGTCCTCTCTCTTTCTCCCGCTCTTTCACCCTTGAACACACAACCCCTAGTGAGTGAAACACTGCCTCTTTTAAGCAGCTGTACCTAGACTGGATTGCTAATCAATTATTCAATTGGAATCTTGGTACATCTGCACGTGAACTAATTGTGCTCCCCGTGCTTCCATACTAATACCCATTTTAATCTGCAGGTGAAGTGATTGTGAGTATAACCGTGGCGGTTAAAGGGACATCTTTCCAGTTGTTAATAACTCAAGTCCTTTGTATTTCTTTTTTAAATAAGTTTTCCAATTTGAATGCAAGTTGTGCCTTTTTGTTTAACTATTATGCACAACAGTGTTTTTAGTTATTAGGTCTTCTGTTAAAAAACGTATGTTTGTTCTCTATTTTGAAAAATAAAACATCAATGCATTGATTATTGTTGATAAATGCCTATACGATAATCGAATACGAAATTAGGGTGCTGATTGCACCACTAGTAATCACTTAATCAATTTGGAGATGGCCACATTATGCACATGTTTAGAGGGATGGGGCTTTAACGCTAGGTTACTTACCGTAACCCTGGTTCCCTGAAAGAGAAGACGACCACCAATGACATTACGTATGGGATATGCCTGCCATTTGGGTAGGTATCCCTGAGCTCTCTATACCAGAGCTGCCGATACGCCCATTCCTGGGATGATGCACTCGGTGCTGCCTACTGAGGGAATAAAACTGATTCCAGGGAAGCCATTTCGCTTTTTCCATCAAACGCGTGAGGGCGACCGATGCGACCTCGCGGTTGGTGGTCTTCTTCTCTTTCAGGGAACCAGGGTTACGGTAAGTAACCTAACGTTCCCTTTCAATTCGAAGACGACCACCAATGTATACCAGAGCCGTCGCGAGGGAGAAGGAACGGCAGCATATGAGGGACGCACTAGCTCTGCCTAACCCAGGGGTTAGCGGTGTGAACTTACACCCTCAAGAACCCTTGTGCCTAATTAAGTCAGGGCAGGGTCTACCACATTAAGGCGGCAGAACCTGGAGAATGTATGTGGCGTAGCCCAGTACAAATATCAGACATCGAGGCCCCTCTGAAAAAGGCCCAACCCTCTAGTGGAGTGTGCAGCTACCCTACCAGGTAGGGGCAAGCCAGCACCATTATACACAGTCAAGACTGTGTCCATAATCCAATGTGACAGACGTTGGCAGCTCTGGTATAGAGAGCTCAGCGATACCTACCCAATGGGCAGGCATATCCCATAAGTAATGTCATTGGTGGTCGTCTTCGAATTGAAAGGGAACCCCATTCACGCTGCCAAAAAATAACAAATATCAACCGTTCTTAAATAACCCCAAACAATACATTAAAATCAAAGCAATACAACAAACACAAATCAGTACATTTACAGGCAGGGGTCGAGGTAACAGGACTTAGTCAGATGAGAGTCACCTATCACATCACGCACCCCTGTTGCCACTGGTGTTAAAGGTAGTGTCGGAGTGAAAATACAATTTTTTCGCAAGACAAACGCATCGTGTCCGGTGTGTAGAGACCGCAATGCTACAATGGGAAGCAGAACACACAACCATACTAAATAGCACTACATTTCATATTTAGCTTGCCTAATATATTGTTCTTGTTATTTAGATTCATTTTGTATCACTATCAATCAACACATTATAGTGACTTCTCAAAATTAAATAAAGCTCTCATTAAATCAGATTTTAAAAAATACTTTTTAAAGACTCTGAAAGTCAAAATGTTTCTCATCATCCAGATACACCACACTTGCATATCAGATTCAGTATACCACTTAAACACAAGTAATAATTAAGGGGAAAACTAAGGAGAAATGTAAGGTTCTTTATGCAACTGTTCAACAGCCTATACTGAAACTTTAGTGTTTAACCAGCCCATGAAACAAATCCTCAGGCAAACTGATTATCATTCTCACCTAACAAATGGTGAAACAGTTTATTATAGACCTCATGCTAAAAATATCAAACTTTGTTTTTAATCTTCATACCTGTGCAACCAGTGTGCTGCTGTAGTGATTAAATTACTGTTTGCTCCATAAAGCACCTGATAGCTTAACCAGGAAATCAATTAAGCAAGCTACTTTTATAACAGCAAAGATTATTAGCATGAACAAACGTCTATAAATATGAAGAGTCCAATATCTGCTGACAGCCACTGGCAATTCCTGTTTCCCATGACTAGAGGCACTACAGCACATCTGATCATAATGATTTTCTGGAGTAAGAGTTACAGCTGTGTCTATGACATGGGCACTGTCATCTCGCTATCTCTGTGCACATCTGCTACTGTTCACTGAGGGAATTTAGCACAAAGCAGGTGAAGGAAAGATGGCAGGGTTGTGGCATTTGTGTCAAACGAAATTTTCCTACTCCCTACTCAAACAGGGGCACATCTGTTTGGAGCAGATTTAATGAATACCTACCAAAATCAGGAGCAATCTAATTTGGTTTTAATTTTTTTTTTTAAATACACTAACTTAATAGACCACCTGGAATTTAGGGCAACTTGTAAATGTATTAAAAAAAAGAAAAGTCACATACTGGTTTTAGTGGCTTAAAATCAAAGCCATGCACATAACTAGAAGACTATATTGGCAGACATTGATACCCAAGAACCAGGCTTGACAAGTTCACAAATAATCAGCAATTGATTAAACATAACAAGGAGTGTCACAGTAATGGCTAGAGTGGTGCGTGGGTGGTGACGTCAGCGTTCAGGAGGCAACACAAACAGACTGAGAAGTACGGGGCTGAAACTGCTGGTGCAGTGTATTTATTAATTAAACAAAAATAAACAGTTTGAACAAAACACAAAATACACAAAAGAAAGGGCATGTGGGCCAAAACAAAACAAACTCAAATAATCACGGTCTTTCTGAATAACAAGTACCTTTTTTGTTCTCTGTTTTGGGTAGCATTCGCTCTCGTTCACAAACTCCTCTAAACTCCTCTTTCTCTTTAATGAGCCCGGAGTGGTCTTTTATATTCTGTGGCTGGAGCCTTAATCACCTTATTAAACAATAAGAAGGCTCCAGCCACATTCCCACAGGTTTTAGCTGGATGGGTAATTTAGCCCCATCCATGCTCGTTACGCTTTGAGACCGGCTTTTTCGCCGGTCTCCTATAACTACAATAGGACGGACGACTCTGTCCGCCCGCATACAAATACAGCATATAATAATAATGATACATAAATATGCACAAGGGGAGGGCACCCCGTCACAGGAGTCATTGGCACAATTTATAAAATGCTAATGTTTCACTGTTTTCTGTAAATTAGTTTTTTGTAATATGCATTACAATTGCTCTTGAATGATCAATCATGTAATTCCAACCCTAATTTGAAACCAGCACCTGTGTACTGTATTTCTCAGTATCTTTTTCTGAATAACAACTAGGATATACATAGTGGTCTACACATGCAGGGTAAGTATGATCCATACTTAAACTAGTACTTGCTTATATTATTGAAAATTGAGTTTCAAAGTTCAGAGATATAAGGTGCTGTATAGTCACGGACAAAAGTATTGGCACCCTACACTTAAGATAATTCAAGAAAACGTGTGATGAACATTAACCACTATTTAAATGACAAATACACAGTTTCTGGTAGTTTAACAAACAACCTGTACAACAAAAACAAAAGCACTTAAGCAACTTCAAATATTTGTTCATGACAAAAATATTGGCACCTTTAAATTAAAAGTCTGTAAAAATGTAATAGAATTAAACATTTTAAAATATATTACAGTGCACTCCGTTTATAAGAATTACTGATATAAGAATCAACCGCATATATTGATCAAAACCACTGGGACAAAATTATTCACCCCACATTACGTCACTGTGACAGTCTGGCTGAGTGGTGACTTCAGAACCAGGAAATGAAAAACACAGACAGGACGGATGAAATGGTAAATGCGCTTGCTTGCGCCGGTTTATTGTAAATAAAAAGGTTGAACAAAACAGAAAAACACGACACTTTAGCCAAAATAAACAGACAAACAAAAACAGACTAACACTAAACAAGCAGTGGTTGAACAGACAAACAAGTACAGTGCTGGTGCTTCCAACACGTTGTAGCAATTATTTTCTCTTTTTGTTTTTACCTCCTCTCCACACCCGTTCTCCCATCACGAACACATAACCCTGAGTGAATGAAATGTGCATCTATATATACAATTGTGCTGGGATTCAATGACCAATTAATTATTCACTTGAATCCCAGCACGTGAACTAATCTGTGAAAACCCTGTGCTCACATATTAAGTACTTTAAATGCATGTGAAGTGAAGTGCAATCCCTGTGCCTAAATACAATTATACATTTTAAATAACCTGTGTTACACACACCCATTTATATCCCATGCAGAAACTACAATACACCAACATTTACACACTACATACAACATAAAACACAAAAATACACACAGGGGTGGGGCACATTGCCACAGTCACTTGTTTGGAATTTGCTAGAACAATAAATATTATTTTTCCACTCAGCTGCCGTAGCAGCCCAAAGATATTCAATACCCTCTAGAAGCACCTTCACAATTCTTGCCACGTTCCATTTTTGCTCCATCATGGATGACTTCCTCCTCATTTCTCCTCTGTCACATCCTCCAGCTCAAGCAATAAACCAACTGAAAACCCTATTTGCTTCTCTCGGCGTCCCACTCTCCAACGACAAAACCATTGGTCCCTTTCATTCTCTGAACTTCCTGGGCATAACGCTCGATACAATAAAATTTGAGGCCAGCCTCCCCTCTGCTAAACTAGAGCGTATTTGCTCCCTCATCACTTCATTCTAGCTCTCATCTTCCATCAAGAAACGAGATCTTCTCTGTCCTCGGCCATTACAACTTTGCTTTACGTATCATCCTCCAGGGCAGGACATTCATCTCTTGTCTTCTTGCACTCTCCAATACAGCCAAGAATTTATCCCCCCCCCCCCATCTTAAATCTATAGCTCTCCTTGAAATCTACCCCATCGTCGCAGCCATCCACCTCTGGGGGCACCAGTGGTCAAGGAAGTCAATTCTCTTCTACAGCGACAATAAACCCACAGTCCACATCATTAACAAAGGACACTCTTCCTCTCCCCTCATCATGCAATTACTTTGACAGCTATTCTGGATTTCAGTCTCTTGCAATTTTATAATTCAAGCCCACCACCTTCCTGGTACACATAATAACGCAGCCGACATTCTTTCTCGCCTATAGATATCCAGCTTCCAACAACTGGTCCCTTCAGCATCCCCATCCCCCTGGAAATCCCACCTTTCCAGCTGCTCCTGCTTGACTGAACCCATCAATCTCCAATCTACAATCCGCCCGATGCTACATGGCCGCAGCTCGTGCCCCAACTACTAGATCGTCTTACACCACCGGCTGGTCAACTATGTCAATGTTCTGCACCCCAAACCACATTCAACCCATCCCCTTTAGCTAAGATTGCATCTTAGCCTTCATTGTTCACACAAGAGATTCTCTTCATCTAGCTCCCTCAACAATTAAATCCTATATCTTGGGCATCCAATACTCATACCGCATAAGATCAGTTCCCTCTCCATCCCTCCTCTCCATACCTGCAGTTCTTAAATGCTCTGAGGAATCCTCAAGAGCTCCCCTCTGGTCTCCACCTCTCGTTTACCCATGTCAACCGAAATACTGCTCTCCCTAATCACGACTCTTCTGAAAGGCTGCTTTTCCCCCTTCAAGGATCTCGTCATGGAAGTAATGTGCTTATCTGCTTTCTTAGGCTTTCTAAGATGTTCAGAATTTACAGTTCCATCAGTTTCAAGCTTCACAGCATCTGACATTTGTTCCCACGACCTTCTCCAGTTTCCTGATTCACACTTTCTCATCTGCAGTTATCAAAAATCGACTCACCAATCTGCCCCTACTCCTCCATGACAAGGTATTTCTCCCTTAAACAACCTTTCCTTCCCTCAGACCCATTATTTATTGATTCCTCCCGCACCATTATATCTCGTTATTGGTTCGCTTCTCATCTCACCACTCTTATCTCCAGAACCGGCCTCTCTCCCCAATCTTATACCCCACATTCTTTTCGGATCAGAGCAGCTACCTCAACAACTAAAGCCAACATTAATCTTCATTTAATCAAAAACATGGGACGCTGGTCCTCCGCAGCAGTCAACTCATACATATGTTCATCCCCTACCGACATAGCAATAGCCCATCAAGGACTAGCTAGCATGCTCTGAGTGGGGGCTACCTGACCACCAAGGCCACCAGAGATTTTCCCCTTCTAGGAAGGGTTTTATTCCTCTCCACTGAGCAGCAGGTAATCATATAACCATATCACACAAACATTATTTTAACCTCTCCAGTTTGTCTTGTATGTCCCTTCCTTTCCTGTCTTTTCCAGCTGTTTCTTTTATGTTATGCACTGACACGACTCTATTGTTTCTCTCATGGTGAGGGTCTCTGCGGGGAGCCGGGGGTCCATCTTTTGGGGAGGTAAGTGCGGATCCACTCCCCCAACCTCAGGTCAGCCGATCTACCTCGTCCTTGCACTAGGGGGGTTCTCACTGAGTGAGTCAGAGGGGACCCCCAGCCACACTATCCTTGCGCAGCTCATGTGGCTATTCTGTCTCACCACGTGACGCGCTGTCCTTCTTTCGCTCAGGACGTGGCCCATTTTACACTCTCAGTGCCCAAGACCCACACTAACCCATCTCTCTGTTGCAGGTTCCCTGCGGGATTCCTTCCAGCTTCGGAGGCCTGTACATCACCTCATGCGAGGGCAGCACCAGACCAGTCAGGGAACCCTTTACGATCTCTCCTTTCAGTCCTAAGCTGTTGGACTATTCATATCGCCCCGAGAGGCGCCTCTGCTGAGCAGAGCCCTTTTATATGTTTTCAGAGCCTCAGGAACATGACCTTTGATCAAGCGCTGTCCTCGGCAATAGGAGAACTCATCAGTCGGGATCTCTATTCTATCCTAATTTCAAGCCCGGGCCTCTCTAAGCCTACACCTAATTCTGAGCTATGGGCTCGTCACTCAATCCTTGTCCGAGTGTCCTCTGCTTGATACTGTCTTACTAACAGCTTGTTTCTACTTCCTCTGCTCTATCCTTACAGCCCCAGCGGACACCCCATGAATTATTATTCATGTACAGTATCTATAGTAGAAATAACTGTCAAGGAAGACAGTTAGATTTGTAACCCTTGCAATGCTACAGCATAAACAGATTTATTTGTCATTGGTTTAGTTATGTAACTGTTTCTGGAGTTCAAGTAAGAAAGATGACCTCATAATATGGAATGACATTGAACAACCACCTAACAAAGTGCAAAATCATTCTCCCAAACACTGGAGGTAAAATATATAGAGTCCTAACCTAGACCATACCTAAAAGGGACTTACCATTTCAATGTACCTTGGATAAAATAAAATAAAAATACATTTGATAGGTATTTGTCACATGCTATAGTAGCATAAGCCCATGCCATTAAACGACACAAAAACAAAAAAATATTGTCCTTTGGCAACATCTTTAGTTCACAGGCAGGGGTACCAAATCAGACACTTTGAAAAAAGCATTAAGAAAAGACAGCACATAGCAGGTAACAATATGCTAAAACCTATAAAATATAACCTTGAATATATTATTTTACAGTCTAGCCAGGCTGATTGAATGGACAAACTTGTCACAGTGTGTTTAAGGTAATAATGATCATTTGAAACACTTTCAAATCATTTGAAACACTTTGAAAATCTGAGGCAAAGTAAGTTTAGATTGCTACAGTTTGAAACGTGAGTTTACTGGATTGCATAATGCTCTGGAGTTCTGGAGTTTTGCAAAACATGTACATTACACACATCAGTGGGCAACACCATATGTACAATCACCTGGTTACAGGTGTCATCTCATTTGAAAATGTAATTCATAAAAAGTGGCTTAAAAAAAAGCAGTCCACTGCTAGGAGTCCACTGCACGGCCAGGAAAGGTGGTCAAGCTGATGTTTCACCATCCACAATGACAACCTTCTGGCCCCCAACTTCTTCTAATCTAAATATGGGCAATATTGTGATCCAGACACCGGTGTAGATTTAGCTAGGGACGGTAGGGACATGTCCCTACCAATGTCAAGGGACCGTTGAATTGTCCCTACCAATAATTTTGATAAATCTGAAACGTCTATTGTAAAATCATTTTATCCACTTCACAAAGGGTTAACTCTCTCAAGATCCCCTCGTTGCTCCTCCCTCGCGGTGAACGTTTGAATAATAACGTTCTAGTAATAATAACAGTGACGTGCCCAACGATACTCCTGATTTCGCCCTTTGAGTGCAGCGAGTTATTAAAGAGAGAAAAATAGATACCGGTAGCTTTAAAAAGAATGGCACCCTGAAAACTACAAATTCCATAATGCATCACTGTAACACAGACTCAGTGCGCGGTTGACGTCAGGGACCTAGCAGAGTCTGTGTTGTTTTCATTGAGGCGCGAAAGTACACAAGGACTCGGGAGTGAAAGGTAATTATCCGGGTTTAAAATAAAAAAAAAATCTAGTCACTCTCAAACGGTGTATATTGTGCCACAATTTTCACATTTACTTAAAAAATAAGAATAAATATAATCAGAAAGTTCGATATTTAGTTTGTGTTTGTTGGTTAATGCGTTGTCACATTATTTCTATCCTCCACCTTCCTTTGTAACTAACTTACTCCTTGTTTGATATTTTTTGTATCGTGTGTGTAAAAAGCGAACACGAACAGTGTATTTGATTGAATGGACAGTGTGACTATCCAGGACGCTCAATAAACGCACTATATTATATAGCCAGGAATAAACAATATATATTAAAAAGTTTAATTAAAAAGGGGGGGCAGATGTAAAAATAAATTTCAGTGGGGCGTGAGTAAAAAAAGGTTGAGAACCGCTGGCTTAGGCTGGACTCTGGAAAGACGCTCAAGTAACACAATTTTTGTTCCTGGGTAGTAAGTGTTATTTCCTAATTGCTTATGCCTCAAAAGTATAGAAAATGGCTATTATTCCCCACAAACTTTGCTTTTGTGACCAGGACAGTGATATTTTGAAATTTACCTATTTCCAATGAGAAAACGGGCGAATTTGTGTCTTTTCGTTCACATAAAGTCAGAAAAAAACAACATATGAATCCAAATTAACATGTATTTATACTAAAGTAATACAAAAATGACTACAAAAGATTTGGAAGTGAGTAGTTTTTCGAGATTTACGATTATACTGTAAATCACTTTCACGAATCAGACCCCAAATGTAGTCTCCCATCATGTTCTCGTTATACTGTCCTTGGTAGCGGCGTTCAAAGTCCAGCATATCCTGGTGGAAGCGCTCGCCTTGCTCCTCCGAGTACGCTCCCATGTTCTCCTTGAATTTATCAAGATGAGCACCAAGGATATGGACTTTGAGGGACATCCTACAGCCCATTGTGCTGTAGTTCTTCACCAAAGTCTCAACCAGCTCCACATAGTTTTCGGCCTTGTAATTGCCCAGGAAGCCCCGAACTCCAGGATCTTCTTTATCTGTGGTCCGACGAAGACACCGGCTTTGACCTTTGCCTCAGACAGCTTAGGGAAGAAGTCTTGAAGGTACTTGAAGGCTGCCGACTCCTTATCTAGAGCTCTGACAAATTGTTTCATAAGGCCTAATTTGATGTGCAGTGGTGGCATCAGCACCTTCCGGGGGTCCACCAGTGGCTCCCACTTGACGTTGTTCCTCCTCACAGAGAGCTCAATCCGCTCTGGCCAGTCCCGCCTGTGGTAGTGCGCCTTGGTGTCCCTGCTGTCCCAAAGGCAAAGATAGCAGGGAAACTTGGTAAAACCGCCTTGGAGACCCATCAGGAATGCCACCATTTTGAAGTCTCCTATGACCTCCCAGCCATACTCATCATACTTCAAGGTGTCCAGCAAGGTCTTGATGCTGTTGTAATCCTCTTTGAGGTGCACCAAGTGAGCCAGGGGAAGAGACGGGTACTTGTTACCATTATGGAGCAGCACGGCTTTGAGGCTCCTGGATGAGCTGTCAATGAAGAGGCGCCACTCATTCTGGTTACAGGCGATTTCGATTGCCTCGAACACACTGGTCACATTGTGGCAAAAGCAGAGCCCATCTTGATGGGTGAAGAAGCTGAAAAAAGGTTGGTGACGCTTCCTCTGATCTGCGACTTGCACACTTTCATCCAACAAGTTCCACTGCTTGAGTCTAGACGTCATTGGACTTGGTGAGACCAAGATCTCTAATCAAGTCGTTGAAGTCTTTTTGGTTGGGGTAGTATGGGTTTCTCTCCTCAGCTCCACCTCTGAAATTGTCATCTGGATCTACAACGTCTTCCTCGCCCTCTGACTTGCTGCTCTCTTCTAAAGATGGCTGCTCTCTCTCCGGAGGAGTGGGTACGGGGAGCTCATGGCAGTGTGGCACCGGGGCGATGGATGAAGGAAGGTCCGGATACGTGATAGCAGGTGCATTCTTGCCAGTCCGACGTTAGGAAGGGTCCACCATGCAGAAGTAGCAGTTGCTTGAGTGGTCAGTGGGTTCCCGCCAAATTCTTGGGATAGCGAACTTCATGGCTCTCTTTTCCCCTCTGTACCATCCTACAAAAATACATTTATTTCACCCATGACTAATGTGTAAGAGATTCTCGCAACATTTTTCATATATGATATATTTTTTCAATAACATTGAAAATTGTAAAACATTGTAAAACTTTTACAATTTTAAAAATTTTAAGAAATTTTATAACATAAAATTTCGAGCAACAATTGTCCATCTTACCTTCCAGAGTTTTTTTGCAGTGCTCGCAGGTGAAATGAGGTGCCCAGGGTTTGTCTTGATCCCCGAGAGGCATGCCGAAATATGCCTTGTAGGCCTCACACCTCTTAGCAGATGCTTCCACGGAGTTCTTTTTCGCTCTTGTCTTGATAAATTGGCCGCAGACATAGCAAAATGTGTCTGCCGGATGCTTGCAGCCTCTTGATGCCATCTCAGAAAAATGCAGATATGTATCCACTTAGGCAGCTGGAACTAAACTGAACTGGTGGGCTTAAGGCCCCTGTATTTATGCTACTATTTATATTACTGGAAAGTTCTAGAAGTTACTCCAAGTTTACTCAGCACTGAATCTATCTGGAATGTTCTGGAAAATAGGTAAATTTCAAAATATCACTGTCCTGGTCACAAAAGCAAAGTTTGTGGGGAATAATAGCCATTTTCAATACTTTTTAGGCATAAGCAATTTGGAAATAACACTTACTACCGAGGAACAAAAATTGTGTTACATAGTGTAGTAGTAGCAACTATATTGCTTGCGACCAAATCGCGCGAGGATTGCCCCATGTATCACCGCTGACAACGTCATCACAACTCAAGCAATCCTATCCAGTCAGCACACTGGTAGGTATATGTCACATGACCCTGTCTGCTCCAGTGAAACGAAGCGCAAAAGAATTACAAGCTACTGTACTCTGTTCACCCAGATTCACATTTTGTTATCTTGTTGTTACCTTTATTAAATCATTAACTTTATTTCCCAAACCGGGGGGGGGGGGGGAATATGAATACAAAACAAGTTATTGTCATCACTGACTCGGATTAAAAAAAAAAAAACAGTTTTCTGTAGCCCCTATGGTGTGTATAAACGTAGCATGTTAACGTCGCTTTTTTCATTTATTTAATGTGATTAATAAAATGTACCGGTGTGGCAAAGTGGTAATGACGTGCAGGTGAGTGCAGTGCAGAATAATTACACAGACAGACGTTGGTACAGGTGCAAGGGTGTTTATTTATTTTAGTAAATGTCCAGAGCCTCAAGGCAAAACCTGTAAATAATAATAGTGCTGGAAGTGATACAGCGGCGTGTATCACTTCTAATTTATAATCCCGCGGGTTTGACCCGCAACCCCAAAGTCCCGTTCCGACACCCACACTAAACACGAACACAAAAGACAGTGCGTGATTCAAGTGCTAAAAGGTGCAAACACAAAGACAATTGGTAGTGAAAGGTGAGTGGTGAAGTCCGGGTTTTTCGCTGGCCTGCGGCTGCAGCTCCGGATCGTGCTCAGTAATCTTCTGTGACAAATAACACACAAGACACACAGTGTTAATACACAGACACAGAACACTCACGGCTTATTCACGGTACGGGCTCCTTCTCGGTTATTTAACTTAACCATATGCAAAGGAACAGATCACTCAAGCCATGCCCCCTATTTATACCCTCGCCCATGACCCCGAGGTTAACGAGCGCATCCGCTCCTCCAGTCCTCGGATGCCACGCCGCTTACCGTCTGGGTCACTGAGCTCGGGTGCCATAGCTCCGCCCCCTTCCGAACTGACCGACTTCCATCTACCCTACGGAATAAATTGTCGTGCCATTTCATTAAGGGTACTCTGTTCCTCGTATACCGTGCTCTCACAGGTCGAGAGGGAGATCTAACACTAAGACTCATTCGATCTCTGTCACAACCGGTAATTGTATTTTAAATGTATGGTGCTTGCTTGTAACTTACAGTCCCAAGTGCAGCAACAGTCTCCAAACCGTCAGCCGAGTGTAGATATACTATTTACATCCTCGCTATATGGCCTTCATTATACGATTAAATACTGATTTAAAAAAATAATAATAATAAATAAAAAAAATTATAAAACTGCCGCTGATGTCGGCTTGTACACCTCTATGCATCCGCCACGCCAAAGTAACATTGATGTGTGTGTGTGTGTGTGTGTGTGTTCTTTTGTTAATAAGGAAACACAAAACTGAATCTTTGTTAGTGCGTTTTTTTTTTTTTTTTTGGTTGGGGCGCAGGGGGGGTTGGGGGGGTTGGGGGGGTTGGGAGTTGTACTGTGTTCTTCAACGAATAGGATGCAGCACACCACAAATAGGTACTGTACTTGTAATTCTACTTTTATTCACACAATCTCATTGCTGTTATTATTATTATTATTATTATTATTATTATTATTATTATTATATAAGTGGTAGTAGTGACACATACTGTAATAATAAAGAAAATCAAAGAATAAAAACAGTACTAATATTATTAATAATCTAGCTAATGCCTTTATCCAAGGTGACTTCCTTAACTTACTTCAGCAGTTTATATTGTTCGTTTAGTATTGTCCTTTTACTACAGTGAACAAAAGGTTTTGAACCCAAACAGGGTTGTCTGGTTTTAATATACTATTGGTACCATTATACTATCCTATTTTGGCACAAGTATACTTGCAGTATACAACTTTTTATATTCTCTTTGTAAATAATGCAACATAGTTCTCAAATATTGGACATTTCTTAGATTGTATCTTACTTCTCTTTTGCATACCTGCATTGTCTCTTGCTAGATATGCACCTCCAGATTCTGACAAATACTTTTAGAAAACCAGGAGCAACTTCTTCTCTAGATCAAAAAGCTATAATGCTCTGCGGCTGCCCGCCTATGTGGATAACTATAAAAAAAAGTAGTAGAAACTAACTAAAACACAAGTCTGGGAAAAACAAATGGAAGTCTAGAAAAAGTACGGAATTTTGATGTTGGAAAAGTGTATGAACCCTGTAGCTTGTTTCACAGATAAATCATTGTGAGAGAGAGAGAGAGAGAGAGAGTGAGTGAGTGTGAGTGTGCATGTGCGTGAGCATGTTTTGCTATCGTCAACCAACTAACGTTAGCTAATCACTTCAGTTTGGCTTTAGGTGACTAAAGCAGAATGGCAGCCAAAAAAAGAAAGATTGACATCAGGACGTTTTTTACAAAAAGTCAAAGTGTAAGTAGGAAGATGTTATTAAAGTAATAAACACAATTGATAATGATTCTCATAGCAAATATAAAAATAATTTACTAATGAAGTTACCAGAGTCATACTTTCTCTCTAAACAGCATGCATCAATTTATCATTTTATCAGGCAAATGAAGCAGTGCAACCTGGTAAAAGCAGTACAGAGGCAGGTGGAGCAACAGGATCGCAGGTGAGGTCTGTAATGACTTAGTGATTATAACATTGAAAGTGTTAGACTCAGTTTTGAGCTATATTATTGTTTGAGGCACATTGTGATGTGATAGTAGGCTAATGCTGTATAGTAATACTCAGGTGAATGAAGCAATGCACCCAGGTACGAGCAGCAGCACAGATACAGGAGAGGCAGGCAGAGCAATAGGTTTGCATGCTAGGAAGGATGTAGACAGCAACAGTGACAGTAGCAGCGACAGTGAGAGTGGCAGTGACGGTTCCAGTGAAGATCAGTGTAGCAGCGAAGATGTCAGTGTTATGGACATTGTTGAAAACAAGCCAAACCAACGTGACCCTAAGTATATAGAAGTACAGAGATTGTCAAATAAGGTCCTGCTTTTTCAGGACAGCTGGTACAAGCAATATCCATGGCTTCACTATAGCCCCTCCTTGAAAAGAGTTCTATGTTTCCAGTGTGTCAAAGCATACAACATCAAGAAGTGGACACTGGAAAAAAAGCAGACACTTCTTTTTCCTCAAAGGGATTCAATAACTGGAAGAATGCTCTAGTTAGCTTTGATCGTCATCAATGTAGCAAATCCCACCATCATGCTGTCACAGTTAACGGCCAAGAGGCAAGGCCAATAGATGCACAGCTGTCAAGTGTCTGGGCAAAAAAACAGAAAGAGGCAAGGCATTGTCTTGAGAAGATTGTGGGTTCAGTGCAGTACCTTGCTAGGCAGGGTGGAGCCTTTCGAGGTCATGAGGCAAATTATGGGAATGTATTCCACCTTTTAAAATTCATAGGGAAGGATGACCCCACTCTCTCTACTTGGTTATCCCGTTGTCATGATTATGCCAGTCCTCAGGCCCAAAATGAGTTTTTGAACTTGTTGGGCAATACAATTGTCAGAGACATTGCAACACCCATCAGGTCTCTACCAGTTGTGCAGTACTCCATAATAATTGATGGCACTCAAGATGTAGCAGGGAAAGAGCAAGAGTCTGTATGTTTCAGATATGTGGACCATGACCTGGTGCCACATGAGTTATTCATTGGTTTGTATGCAGTCTCAGGGACCACTGGAGAGGAGATAGCAAAAGTAGCTGTTGATGTCCTTTTGAGATTGAATCTTCCAATGTCTGGCTTACGCGGTCAGACATATGATGGTGCTGCCAATATGGCAGGGAAGGACACAGGAGCACAGGCTGTGCTGAAGAGACAGCAGCCATTGGCTCTCTATGTGCACTGTGGTGCACACTGTTTGAATCTTATCACACAGTCTGCTTGCACAGCCTCTCCCTTAATACATGATTCCTTGCAGTGGGTCCATGAGCTGGGGAATCTGAGCAATCAATCAGGAAAATTCAAGGCGATGTTTGAGGTAAAGGCAGGATCAGAAGGACACCACACAACACTAAAACCACTATGTCCGACCAGGTGGACAGTCCGAGGGAAGGCTGTGAACTCAGTTCTCTGTCAGTATGACAGTGTGTTGTCTAGTTTGGAAGAGATGGCTTCTAATGGATCAGACGCAGGTGTGAGGGCTAATGGTCTCCTAGACAGAGTCCGGAAAGGGAAAACTGTCCTTGGACTCCTTCTAGCATCAGAAGTGATAGAGGAACTAGAGTGTTTGAATAAGTCTCTGCAAAAACAGACACAAACCATTGCAGGAATGCAAGCTGCAATAGAGTATGTTAAATCCACTCTTCGAGACAAAAGAAATAAGGAAAGCTTCCAGGATGTGTTTGACAAGGCAGTGGCAATGGTTGACTCCCTTGGTATTGAGCCCATTCAAATGCCTCACCAAAGACAGCCACCGAAATGGTATACTGGTAGGGCAAGCCAGCATGCTCCAAAGTCACCTGAAGAATACTACAGGATTGAATTCTACAAAATATTAGACACAGTGGATTTGCAGTTTACAGAGCGGTTTAACCAGACAGATTTACAAATCCTTCTGAAACTGGAGAAAGTTCTCCTTACTGGGGAAATGGATGAGGTTGTAGATCAGTACCCAGAGCTGAACAGGGAGAGTTTGAAAGTGCAACTACCTATGTTCCTCTGAAACAACACCTACAAGTCCAGCGCTCAAGCTGCAGATATCCTAAGAGGAATGTCAGTTGAGGTTAGAGGCTTGTTTGATCAGGTTGAGGCCCTTGTTAGGCTGTTGTTGGTCATTCCTGTGTCCTCAGCAGAAGCTGAAAGAGGCTTCAGCGCACTCAGAAGACTGAAAACGTGGCTCAGATCCACAATGTCACAAATGCGCCTAAACAACGCTGCAGTGTGCCATGTCCATCAGGAAAAACTGGACCTTATTGATCTCAGAGCGATCTGCCAACAATTCGTTTCTGTCAATGACAGACGTAGGCATGTGTTTGGGTCTTTTACATAGAAGCAAGGAAGAGGAAGTTGCACTTTTCAGCAGGAGGAAGCAAATGTAGCTGGCAAGCCAGCTAATGTTAGCTAGGGATAAATGTTTGTGTCAGATACCTACAGACCTAAAAGCAAGACTGTTAACTGCACTCTATGTGAATAAACCTATAACTGTTTTTTGAAACTTATGCCCTCTACAGTGCAGTATCTTGTGTGTGTGTGTTTGTGCGTGCACGTAAGCTTGCATGTGCTCATGCTTGTAGCGGCAGGGATATTGGTAGCTTACAGTAAGGCTGGGATAGGTTATAATTCAGGTTATTAGTAATTCTATAGCAGGGATGTCAAACCAGCTTCCAGGAGGGCCACTTTATCATAGTGTTTTGAGTGTATACCAGCCAACTTCATGTCAATCAAATTGTCCTCGATTCATGTCCATCATTCATTTCAAGCCCCCAGAAGTGACCATTTAATAGCTGTCTTCTAAAAAATTTCTTCCCGGGCAGGCATGCCCCCGGACCCCCTTAGCGACCGCGACTCTGCCCTCATAAAAAATTGTGTCCCCACCAATGTTCAAACCAAACCTACGCTCTTGGATCCAGATGTCATTCCATGACCACATAGCAGCTATTTTACCACCTTTGAACCTCACATCCTCCCGTGTTCATTAAATGCAGGTTGACTTCCTGGAACTCTCTTTCCATTGGCATCCCTGATGATTTATGCTGACTCCAGCATAATAGCATAATATATACCAGATGAACTAGTCAGACCACACCTTTCCTTCAGAATACAAACTGACAGTGCTGTCATGCCTATTAATCTAAAAACTGCTGACATACAAAGACCACTATGGTTGTCAGGCACATTCCTACAGCCATGGCCAAAAGTTGAGATCATCCAATACTGGCAGTACCCAACTACGTAATGCGGTTGTCTGATACTACAGTATTCAGCTGTGCCCACCGTCTATGGATATCTTTTAACAAATGAACCAGGGATGCCCCATTCACTGCACATTCTTAAAACAGAAATAGGCTAAGTCCTTATTATTTAGTTAGGAGTAGTTTTTACCTTTAAACTAAAACGTTTGGAATTATCATTTTTGGTTTTAAGATTTAACACCCAAAGACCTGCCTAGCTAACAAACACACTTGTTAATGAAGTCTTGTAATGTATTGTAATGTATTCTTATTTGACCATCTTGATACTGCACTCTATTACTTACTGACATATCAATAATCAATTCTACTATAATTTGTTTTGTATGCTTATCTTGGTACTGTAAATTACTTTTGGTATCACTTCTGTGCTTGCTCTTGAAGTAACATATTAGTATGGTAAACAATAAGTTTCCCTGTTTATTAGATCCTTTAGATGTATATGTGACATACGTACTGTATAACATACAGGTAGTGGACAAATAAATGGAAACACCTGGGTAAATGAGGGACACCAAGTAAATTGAAAGCAAGGGCTTCCACACAGGTGTGACTCATGCGTTAATTAAGCAAATAACATCCCAGCATGCTTAGAATCATATAATTATGGCTAGCATGGCTGCAAGAAGAGACCTCAGTGACTTTGAAAGAGGGGTGATTGTTGGGGCGCGCTTGGTAGGAGCTTCAGTGACCAAGACAGCTCAACTTGCTGATTGTTTCACGAGCAATGGTATCTAAGGTGATGTCGGCATGGAACTCCGAGGGAAAGACATCATCAGCAAAGGGCAACAGTGGGCGGAAGCACATACTCCAGGATCGTGATATCCGTGCATTAATTCGAAGTGCAAGGCCAAACAGGCGAGCAACTGCAGATCAATTGACTGCAAATTTCAACCTGGGGCGCGAGCAGCCAGTTTCATCAAAAACGGTCCGCCGAGAACTCCACAGAGCGGGATACCATAGTGGCCCAATGCCCTATTAAGTGACTTTACATTGGTGTTTCCATTTTTTTGTCCACTACCTGTATGTCCTAGAAATTCACTCTGATATAAAGTGATACAAAAAGCAGATAAAGTTGCTTACTACACATTTTTATGGATTTATTGTACAGAATTATACTAAGGTGATACTATGTGGCATTCTCTTACTTGTTAAGTATGTTAAAATAAATAGCCTCTCAAAAGCTTATACTGTACGCATACAATTTTAGGCTGATAAAAATAAAAAAAATAAAACTGAAAACAAATGAAGACTTATCTTGTATGCTGCTGTACAGTACTCCTCTATGGAAACAAATTTTGTTAAATAATAAACCTTTCCCTCTGAAAAATATAGCGTCATACATCCCCACGTGTTGCTACAACTGTTTAAATTTGTAATTTTTATTAATGTTTAAATTTTGAACTTTTTTACCCTTATAACTTTAAACCCTGTTTCAAAGCTCTTTTCAAAATGTCCGTTCCAGTGCACTGATAGCGTAAGGGTTATTGCCCACATTGCCAAACAGGTAACACAGCAATAACAATCCATGATGTAGTATGCAACTAAAAAGCCAGAGCACTTGTTATGTTTCTTTTTTTTTTTTTAATCGCTCTTCCTGCAGTGATTTAGAGGACAGATCTCAAACCATTGCACACTAGAGCAGCCATTTTTAAAATCTTGATAGCTCTTTGACACTGCTTGCTATCATGTGTTATCCACCACTATACAGATGTTAATTAGTATATGAATGCTAGCAGCTACAGGAAGCGGTTTGACTAGCCATGAAAGACTCAGCGATGTGAAATATCTTACATGTGGTCACTTTGACAAACACTCACCTCAGAATAAATGGCCCAGCTGTATAAACATATGTTATATCAAGTTAACAAGAGGTCAAGCTTCTTCACTGACATTAAAATGGGAGCTCTAATATTTGAGCTATTATTGTGTCTTGTTTATCTTTTAACATTTCACTTTTTGAACAGTAGATATTATGCTTTTACTCCTAAGTTTGCTCTACTATATTAAAAATGAAAAAAGTTAATATTTCCCAACTTGTAAATACAACTTAGGTGTGTACATGAACATTCTGAGCATATGTCTACTTCTAAAACAGTAGCAGTTTTTTTTTATTTAATTTTATTATTTCACTAAGAATTTTGCACTGGAGCAAAAGCTTTTCGTCCTTACCTACATTGTTACCAGCAAAATGGTGGTAAATTGTAATAGCCTATACTGGTCTTCTAGTGGTCACAGCAATACTATTTAATGGACAAAGACTGGTACTACTTTAATAATACGTAATAGAAAAAAATAGTAATTTGCTTAGATAAGTTATCATATGTATTACAAGACTTATTATTTGTTTTATATACCTCTTATAGGACAGTAAATAGGTATACATTGTCAATTATAAAATAAATGCTGTAAAACACGCCTTGTATAAATTTAATACAGTGGTACAATATACTGTAGTGTTTTTTCTCTTTGAAGTATTAAAAAGCATGCTAAACCAATTCTCAGTGCAGCTGGAAAAAACTGTAAAATGGTTATAGAGGATGTGAAAGTCGTCTAAACAGGTTTTTGTCAGCTGATATACAGTGATTCACAGAACATGACTGCGGTAGATCAAACTGCGTGTGGGTGTTTCCTCTAAAACAGAAGATTTTGTTGCTGTACTGTTCAGAACATTCTCACTGGCCTGTGATTATTTTGAAATGTGCTAATACTGCAGTCATAGAAGATAATGGATGCAATGTTTCAAAACTTACATCTGCGGTGCACATTTCATAAGGTTCCCTCTCCCTTCTTCAGAGTAAAATGCTAACCCTTATGAACCTTTACCAGTTACCAAGGTAACAGTGCAGGAAAGTGTAATAAAGCCCAGTAATGTAAACTGTGGTCATGTATGGCTGGTAAACTGTTTTAAACCAGTAGACATGCAATATGCAAGCCTGGAGAACGACATAAAACTTCATCAGTAAACTGACCTTCATTAAGAACAAATTTGGAAATGTAACAAGCAGGATCATTTTTAATTTCATCCCTTCACCCACAAGCTTTTAGATAAATAAATAAGCCTCGCTTGAGCATCACACTTTAAGCTGGAAGTCACTGACGTTATTTGAAATATTGCATCAAGAAACCAGTGAGAAGTCTGTCCAAATACCACACCAGAAAAGAGCACTGCCCTTTAGAACACAAAGCAATCGCCCTCCTAAAAGGTCGAGTAGCCCTGTACATCTTTGTGAAATTAAATTAAATTTGTATGTGCAGGAACATTTGATATAAACCATACTGTCTTCTGAATGTAACCTACAGTCTGGAGACAGCACGCTAAGCCTTAATTTTGATTCCAGCTTTGGTACCAGACATTGATCATGTGGAAAGATTTTTAATGATCTACAACATGGAAGCCAAAAGCCGCATTCATACTGAAAAACTGAAAAAGGATGCAAGTTGGTTTGGCCGGGCGAAAGCCCTAAATGTAAATTGTATGTGTGTTGGAATTATAGGGTTGGCAGGGAGGGGGTTAAAATCCTCCCTGTCATAATGCATGTGAGAATGTGGATGGAACCTTAATTGAATGAAAAATGTTTAATTAGGCTCCAGCCACATGGTATTTAAGGAGGGGGAAATCCTTCGTTTAGGTTGGTGTGTAGGGGAGTTTGGAAATGTGTGCATGCTGTGGTTTGGAAGACTGTAGTAAAAGTGAATGCCCAACCTACAGTCACTTATTGTATTGTTTTGTTTAAACCTTTTATTTTGGCCCTTGTTCCTGTTTACTTGTCCTATGTCTTTTGCTTGTTTGTGTATTAAAAGTGTGCAACAGAGCTTAAACTACCCGTATTACAAACGCCAGTTGGATATTTTTTGTAAACCCCTCAGAATTAGGTTTTCACTATCTTCGATACTGGTTAGCTTAACTGTCACTCTCCAGAACATCTTGTCACTGTTCCAATGGACAGTAACCACATTCAATCGCTGATGCAAGTGCCCACCAACACTGTCTAATGCCCTGTTTCCACTGCCTGGCGCTACTTGCTTGTAATTTTAATTGTAATAGTAGTTGAACCTTGGCACACCTGCGTAATTGTAATTACCATATAATTGATCGACTACAGCTCAACTACACAACTTTCCAAGCTTAATTATTCACAGTTCCATGTTGGGTTTTACATTGAGCGAATATTATTCTGTTTTTTCAACCGTGTTTAGTGAACCCATTTATATGAAGAAAAATAAAACGGTATATAGAATGTTTCTGTATTCATACCTGTGATTATTGCTTGGTAGAATAAACAGAGTAAATCCACAATCGTAGTCAATGAACTGTTGCTGTCATCTTCGTCAGCATTTTTAGCCTGTTCCTAATGCTCTTTTCTTTCCATCAGGAGTACTAGTGACTGAATCAGACAGGGTGACGTGAGTCTGACTTGGCTGGTCTATTAATTATGCCAGTTCTGGCTCGTCTACACCACTGCTGCTTATAGCAAACAGTACCGAAACAGCATTCTGGCATGTTCTGGCTGGACTACACCACTGGGCATAAGTCTCTGTGCTGAGCTTAAAGTATTGGCTATGGTTAACTTTGTCAACCCCTGTTAAGGTTTTAAGAACATCAGTCAAGCCTTCCCTAATCCTTCTTTGTTTTAGACTAAAAACATTCCGTTTCATTAAAATTAAATCTTCAAAAAGCATTCTTTTAAGCCCTGGGATTAGTCTAGTTGCTCTTCACTGGACTCTCCCCGAGGCCACAATGTCCTTTTTGTATTGTGGGGACCATAATTAAATACAGTAAGGTCTCACCAGTGCATTACACAAAACCTCATCATTACTTCCTCTTTGACTATGTAACCAAGCATTATGTTTGTCTTTTTAATAGTTTACCCACCCACGACAGTAAAATTTGTTCTGACAGTGGGATCCAGGGACCCATGGGGATCTGCAAAGGCTGCCCTGAAGGTTCCAAGGAAATTCTAGAAACTTCTCTTTTGTAAAACAGAAATATGTTATTTTACTGCTGTGGTGAGAGACAGGCCTTGCAATACTTACAGATTATATACATTACAGATTATATACATTAAACATTTTCTTTCACTGCTTGTCACGGATGGCTGGGTGGAATGATGTCACCAGACCAGGAAATAGGACACACACGGACTGTGGGGTGTCATGAATGTGCTAGTTTTTAACTATTAACTATTAACTACTACTATTAACTACTATTAACTATTAACTAACTATTAAGGAGGTTGTGTGGCCCAGTGGTTAAAGAAAAGGGCTTGTAAGCAGGAGGTGCCCGGTTCAAATCCCACCTCAGCCACTGACTCATTGTGTGACCCTGAGCAACTCACTTAACCTCCTTGTGCTCCATCTTCGGGTGAGACGTATTTGTAAGTGACTCTGCAGCTGATGCATAGTTCACACACCCTAGTCTCTGTAAGTTGCCTTGGATAAAGGCGTCTGCTAAATAAACAAATAAAACAAACAAAAGACTTTTTACAAAACAAAAAGCTTGTTGGCCAAAACAACTAATAAACAAACAAAACAAGTACTGTGCTGGTTCAACTCAAGTACGCATAGCAATTGTCTTTTAGATACGTTCCTCTTTCTATCCATCTTCCTTCTCCAAAATGTTTGAGAACCTCTGGCATATACAGTAAGATGGCACTAGCAGATGTGCCCTTTAAGGACAGAGAATAGAATATGAAAAGTGTGATATATGAGGTGGAAGTTAAACTGTAAAAAAAAATCTCAAGCCAGTTCCATCACAGGAAGAAATGACTTCATCTAAAATATGCAGCTTGAGAAAATTGATGAAAGTTAAAGGGTTAACAAGTGACTGTATTACAAAACTTGCCATTAATGTTTCCCTACGTTAGTTTCTTCCAGAATATGACATTTAAAATAATCAGATTAGACTGTGCCTTCATTACCACTGCTGGAGCCCATGAATCATAAAAAACAAATGACAGCACTTTAATGAACATGAAATTATTATCTAGGAGAACTGTCAAATACATTCTGAGGCAGAGTGCAGTACAGAACATACTGGGGTCAGAGCAACAGTTCCACTGTATGTAAAAAGAGTAAGTCATTACCATTGGCAGGACCCCCCAAAAATGTAAGACATCAAAGAAATGAAACGGTAAATATTGGCATTTAAGACTCAAACTCTTAATTATACATTGGTATCTATCAAATATCCACAGTTTGTGATTATTAAGGCTATGATGACAGGAATAAATGACTGGAGAGAACTAAGAATAACCAGCATTAGGTAATGTACTGTAAGCCGCTTGGAAAATTACACATTTGCAATATATTGCATGAAGGCAAACTCATTACAGTTGAACAGCACAAGCTTGTAAACAAGTTTCAATTTCCCAGAAATGGGACCTAATGAGGTCAAATTCACTCATTTGAGCCTTACCACTTTGAGTAAAGACCAATGCAAAACTACATGATCTTATTGTTTGAATTATGAACAATCAGTAATATGTTCTTACATTAGGAGTTTCTGGGTCAGATTAAAAATTAAAACAACACAAGTGTGTACTGTAATTATGCAACAAGCAAGAAGCAGTGTGGAGCAGTGGTTAGGGCTCTGGGCTCTGGACTCTTGCCCGGAGGGTTGTGGGTTCAATCCCAGGTGGGGGACACTGCTGCTGTACCCTTGAGCAAGGTACTTTACCAAGATTGCTCCAGTAAAAACCCAACTATATAAATGGGTAATTGTATGTAAAAATAATGTGATATAGTGTAACAATTGTAAGTCACCCTAGATAAGGGCGTCTGCTAAGAAATAAATACTAATAAAAGAAGCACATTTGATAATTAAGCCCCGACAAGGAAATTGTTGTGTTGTTCTTGACTGTGGCTTTAACATTGGTTCACATTGAACTGAGATTTTAGGATGTCCTCCATGAATAACACAGATTATTTTATTTTCTAAAGTTACATTTTCAATTATTATCTAATATCACCCAGCCGTGGACCAAAAAAGCTCTGTTGTCACTAATTTTTTCCTGTCATTTCTGATTATTGTTCTCTGTTAGAGTTTAACCTCAGTAATTCAAGCTCCTTCCTCATACCATGACTGCAAATCACTTTTTTTATAGTTTAGATACAGGTTTTAAGAATGATATTTGACACAAGTATTGAACTAATCTAAAAGAGGTTCCATTTACTGGTTCAAAAGAGGGTAGTGCACAGCTCACAAGCAATAGCTGTGGGTCCAAATCAATCAACTACTTCACTGCAGGGATGCTTTCCGTCAGCGTCCAGGAAGCAGTACACAAACAAATGGAGGTACAGGGCTGAATCTGCTGCAGTAGTATATTTATTAAATAATTAAAACAAACAAAAAAAAATACTTTAAACAAAACACACAAAAGAAAAGGGCACATTGGCCAAAAGAAAACAAACACTAACAGTATTTCACAAAAACAAGTACCTTTGAATCTTACAAATTGGATCACTCACTCTCACATCATCTTCCTCAGCTCTTTATGAGCCCGGAGTGGGTCCTTTTAGATTCTGTGGCTGGAGCCTTAATTACCCATTAATCAAACAATTACCTTATTAAGGTTCCAGCCACATTCCCACAAGGTTTGTAGGGATGGGGATTTAACCCCATCCATGCCAACTACACAATTTAAGACCAGCTTTTTTGCCGGGCTCAAATGATAAAATGACGGACGTTTTTTTTTTTTTTCCCGCCCGCATATAAACACAATAATAATAATAATAATAATGATACTACAAATGAAAATAATACATATACATAAAAGGGGGCGAGCACCCAGTCACAAGGCCCCATCAATGTTATTAAAATAGGTCATAGTTTTGCTCAATCTTCTCATTTTAGGTGAACACAGATTTCTGCAATAATATTTCTGCTTGTTTAACCATTTCTAAACCAGTACAGTTTTACAATATTATAATATTACTGCCCTGAACAGTTACTTTTAACAATGTTCTTCTAATCACAGTGTCCAGCTTGCATCCAGGATATCAGAGTGCTCCCAGCAAGATTGAAAGTCTTTGTCCGGTTCTGCTCTCGCAGACAGTTTCAAACACATGATATCTACAGAAAACCTGAACCCTGCTAGCAAGTTTCCCATTTAAATTTTCCCGATAAGCCCACTTTGCTTGATCTGCCTCACACCCCATACATTCAATTCTCTTTACATTGTCTGATTCAAATGAGAAAATGATCATCCTTGCAAATCATTACATTCAAACATTATTCTACAATGCTTCACTGTATTTCTACATACAGGACACAATGTGGGTTGTGCTTGTGGCAGCCCAGTTCTACATCTTTGACATACACATATTAGTATAGACATATGCCAGTCTAGTCCCCTTTTCGAAGAGAGTTTGCCACAGTGAGTAATAGTTCTAGATTGATAATTATTTAGTTCATGCATTTCAATTTGATCACAGAGAGCTATTTTGTTAGGTATTCCTCCCATCCAAAATATCTGAGTTGGCCAGAATTCACTATTTTTCATGTCAAACGGTTCCCAAGCCTCATTAACATCTCCATCATTATTGGAGAACCCCCCAAAAAATGAAGCTGGTTCTATCGAAGGGCCATATACTTTTGCAGCATAAGCCTTCCATTCAAAAGGAGCTAGCACATTATACAAGAGAGAAGAGGTTTGAGGGGACTACAATTAGTCACAGGAAATATTCTCACCAAAACACAGGTTAAAGCCTGAAACTCTGCAAAAACACACTCTTTAAAGTATCTGTTGAAGAAGACTTTTAAAACGACATAGAAAAATCTAAGTACAGTCAACCCTCTTTATACCACCTGGTATGGGCCATAGGCAAAAACGGGCAATAAGTGAGGATGGCGTTATAGTGAGGGTTACAAATAATAATAATAAAAAAATAATCACACACACCATCCCCCCCAACCTTCCATGTTTGCAATAAATTCAAATGTTTTATTTTGTTAGTTGTACAATTACAGTATCTCCAGGACATTTTAATAAAACATTAATCTTTTTTAAAACTACAGTACTAGTTCTTAACACAACAGTAGGTCTACTAGTTATGTTTTTTCATCTTTTCCCATCTGTATGAAACATACATGGTTACTTGTGAAGAACAGTTTATACTTAAAAAAATAAATAAATAAACATTTAGTGTCAACTCACCCAAACAACAATTCCATAAAAACAAAGCTGTGGCAGAGCAGGGCTCTGCCCTTAAAAATACGGCTTCCAGGCTGGACATTGCCTTCACTGGTTTCAAAACTTAACAAAACAGCACACACAGAAAACCGCTTCTTCTCCTTCCAGAACTCTCTCTCCAACTGGGAGGCTGAGGCCTCCTTTTATGCCAGGTGGCTAAGTCCATAATTGACTGATTGCTCCCACCTGACACAATCAACCTGGGCAGGGAGGAGAATTTAACTCCTTCCCTGCCAGTATTTCTAAGGGCAGAGCCCTGCTCTGCCACAAAAGCGTACGATTTTTTTAAAATGTTTTTATTGTACTGGTCATTTGAACATTTGTGGCACGATTGTAAGCCTGCTGAATACTATCCCCCATTGAACAATGCCATATATTTATTTCACAAAGCAATTTAAGCTCAACAGCATTATTTTTTAAGAAGTTAAAAAAAACAAAACGTTGAATATGTACAGGCAAACACTTTTCTTAAACGAAAATAAGTTAAAAAAAATATTCTGCTGTTTACAAAACTGATACTTTAGTTTAAGTTAGTTTACTTTTTTTTTTTACTGTGGTTTTTAAAAGTCACTTATTTTAGACTGCGTCAAGCCTTTTTCAGGTTAAACAAATCGACCCGTTCCATCAAGGTAAGCCATTTGTTTTTATCCTTTACTGTGTCTCCAATTGTCCTTCAATTAACAGTATGCCTCACTTAGGCTTTAAAACATTTGCAATGTCTTGCTTTATTTTCAGATGCATACATGCAGATTTTTTTCTTTTGCTCTGGTGTTAAATGTAGGGTCGACTCGCCATTTTGTACTTTCTGTTTTGCTTTGGGAGCGGGAGTGTTGATGACATTGCTATGAACGTTCAATTAACAACGAACTAGGAAAGCGAGTCAAAGGTTAACTGCATAACTTTGTTGTTTTAATTGGTCAATTAAAACAACTGGTGCTCCAATGAGGGAAACTACAATGCTTATATTTACGTTTGCTTGGCATGGGAAGTTGGTAGATGGCGGACAGTGGGGTGACGATATAACGGGTAAAAATAGCACTTTTTATATTGGTGACATTTGTTCAGAGAGAATAGCTTGCGGTATGCGAGGGTGGCGTTATAAAGGGGGGCGGTATAACGCGGGACAACTGTATATTCAATTGGTTATTTTCAAGAGAAGATTTTGTACATCAAATATGAATAAGGCATTATAGATAAAGGTATACAATACACTGTAACAGCATGCGTCCTGTGGGATTTCAGATTGCACTGTTGTGGCTGTGAACCCCCACGGATGTCTCTCTGGTTGCTGCTCCAAGTGTGAAAAGGTCAATATGGGATAAAACTGACACTAATGTTGTTGAAGCTGACACCCTGGGATCCTTCAAGAAGCTGTTTATTGAGATTCTGGGATCAATAAGCTACTAATAACCAAATGAGCAAGATGAGCCGAATGGCCTCCTCTCGTTTGTAAACTTGTTTATGTTCTTATGTTCTTAAAACTCTAAATGAGGACTTAAAATCAAACATGGTTATGACAGAGCTTCACATTCTTCAGTGAATCTGAATTCCACAGCATAAATTATGCTTGATGCACTTAACTGTAGAGTAAGCATGGTCTACACCAAATAAAAATGACCCTATGTGTGTATTCAGCTCTCGTGAGATAAATTAATGATTAAAATGTACAGAAATTGGTAAAGAGTGCCTTTCATTAACCTTTACCAATAAAATACATTTATATAAATTTCCCAGAAAATAGGTGCTCTCTGACACACTGACAGGTGGGGGACAGCTGAGAAAGCTTTAGATTGAATGCATGCTCTTTACAGTTCACCAGCCATGGAAACAAATTCTACAAAGCACATATGGTAATGAAGTACATTTGTGGCTGTTTATTGAAGGTATCTCTGTCACTCACAGGCATTGTAAAATATATAGCACATTAAGGAATTGACTGAACTGTTATAGCAGTTGACTGCTAAACAAGTGACCATTAGTACAGGTTCTATTGCATATAGTGAACTGCATATTGCAATCAGTGTTTAATTAGCAGCGTTAAGTCTGGATTTTCTCATTTGCAAGAATAGAGCTTTTTCTTTTTTTTTTACATAAATCTTTAAATCTCATTTCACCTTTTTTAATTGCTTGCACTTTTTTTTGTGTGTGTCTTGCTATTCAGACAAACCATTCTGTGTTTTCTGCCAGCATTGTTGAAAACTAAAAGCTAATTTCTAAAATCGGAAAACTATTGCTTCCTGATTGGTTTTGCTGTTTAAATGACATATTTATGTTTTTGGATATTGTAATATTACTGATTATTTTTAAACATTTTTTAAATGTACTGGCAGGTGTAAAACATATAAGTGCATAAGCAGTCTCAACATAGAGACGAGATTGATCTAGCTAATAGATTCCAAGCACTGAGCAATGACGTCCTAGTGTTGGATGAAAACAGGGGTGAGGTGTGACGCATAATCGTGGCCATACTTTAGATCTGGTAAGTTCTCATAAACCTAGATCTTACTATTTCTGATCATTTTGTCATTCTTTTTGGGGTGAATTTGCCAGTATCTACAAAGACTGTGGACCGTACATTTAAATCCCGGTAATTTATTCTTCAACTGCTGTTAAGCTTTCTGATGTCTTGAGCTCATTACCACTCTCTGAGTCCTTAACAGTAGATGAGCTGGTTAATACCTACAACACGACCTTGACTGGTATCTTAGATACTGTAGCGCCAATCAACACTCGGAGAGTGTCTTTTAAAGAAAGCTTACCGTGGTTCAATGATACAACTCGTAAGATGAAATATGAATGTCATAAAATAGAACGGAGATGGCGGGAATCTAAACTGCACGTTCATTACATCTCATGGAAGGGCCACCTGGAAAATATAGAAAGGCTCTGGCATTGGCTAGATAATTATATTATTCTAATTTAATTGAAACAAATACAAATAATCCTAGAATTCTTTTTGCTACCCTAGATAAATTAATGAATCCCTTCCCCTAATAGTCCTACCCTTGACATTGGGTCCTCTTACAGCTGCAGTGACTTCTGCAATGACATCGGAAATGAGATTCCACAGACTCCCTCTATTAAGGAGGACCCCAGCAGAATTTTATCAACTACACCTTTTAAGGCTACTATGCTGGGATTTTTCTTTGATTACCTTACAGGAACTGACAGAGAGCTTATGAGAACTTATGAGAGCTATGACATGTTCTCTTGATCCTATTCCTACAAAACTATTAAAAGATGTTCTTGGTGTTGTTAATACCCACATTTTAAAAATTATAAATGGTTCACTTTCCTCCAGTATAGTTCCCACAGCACTTAAGGTAGCTGTGGTAAAGCCTATGCTTAATAAACACAGGACCCTAAAGTCCTCAACAACTATAGGCCAATCTCCAACCTACCATTCTTAGATAAGGTTCTAGAGAGAGTTGTTGCAATTCAATTACAAAAATTTCTAACTCTTAATGGTATATTTGAGAAGTTTCAGTCCGGTTTTCGTGCTGCACATACCACCGAGACAGCCCCTGTCAGAGTTGTGAATGATCTGCTGATAAGCTCTGACTGGCTTTCCATCAGTATTAATTCTTCTAGATCTATTTGTTGCCTTTGCTGATGATACCCAGCTATATTTGTCCCTAAAGCCAAGAATTTCTTCTACCTGGGTGTTATTAGCTACTTGCCTTACAGGCATCAAAAATTGGATGTCACAGAATTTTCTAATGTTGAATTCAGATAAAACAAAGGTTATGCTAGTGTGCTCACAGAACCAACTAAAAGGAAATGTGAGATAACATGAGCTTTATCCTTGCAGTCTCTCATCAAAACTTTGTTTGGGGGACATCTTTGATCCTGATCTATCATTTGAGACTCATATTAGGGAAGTTACTAAATTATCTTTTTACCATTTGAGAAATATAACCAAACTTAGACGAATTATTTCTGTATCGGATACTGAGAGACTGATGCATGTATTTGTTTCATCTAGAATTGATTATTGTAATGCACTTTTTTTCTGGTGTCCCAAAACGTGTGGTATCCTGCTTGCAGCTTGTTCAGAATACTGCCACTAGAATTTTGCCTAAAACCAGGAAAAGTGAACATATTACCCCTGTTTGGCCTGTTTACACTGGCTTCCTGTGCAGTATAGAATTGATTTAAAGATTGTGCTGTTAACTTACAAGGCCCTGAGTGGATTAGAACCTACTTATTTGCAGGAGTTACTGACCCCGTATCTTCCAAACCGCACTCTGAGACCACAGGATGCGGGGCTGCTGGTTATTCCTAGGGTCAACAAAAGCAACACGGGTGGTAGGATTTTTACTTGTAGAGCTCTTAAATTATGGAATGCCCTGCCTTCATTTGACAGGGAAGCTGGGACCGTTACAGTTTTCAAGTCACTTTTATAAAATGGCTTTCTTAACTTAGTGGGTTTTAATGTAACTTTAAAATTGCTGCTTTTGTATTATGTGTATACTGTTAAAATATGTTATTTGAATGGTCTGATTGTGTCAGTTGTATGTGTGACATGCTATACAAATGTATTGTGGTTTGTTCTTTTTTCTGCTATGTATTGTACAGTGCTTTGCGATACTTTTGTATAAAAAACACTATATAAATGCAATAAATAAATAAATAAATAAATATGAGATGTCATTATCCTTTTCTTAAAGAAAAGCATATTTTCCTTGAAAAAACATAGGCCTATATGTTATTATTTTAAAAACTTCCACCACTATTTTGTTAAATGTCTGGTTTTACTGTGGTTTTGCAGCAAACAAATATTTTCTTTGAATTAAGTTTACAGTAACCATGATGTCACCATGACTAATACAGTCCCTGGCTACGAACATCTCAAATGTATTACTAAATTAAGGACAGTAACCTTAAATGTTTTCAAAAGGTCAGCATTTTGATCAGCGAAAGATTATTATGATACAGAAATGTAGGCAATGGTACTGTGTAGGTATATAATAATACATGTTACATATTTCAGTACCAGTATTCAGCTGTTATAGTTGGATTTTGACACGAAAACATCTACAGCGTTAATAGTATAATAATTGGACAAAAACAAAACTATAGCCCTACTGCTCATTATTGAAATATTGTTTTGTGAAATGTAGAATAATTATCTAAATATTTTGTTAGCAAGCAGATTGATAAGTGATAGACTCGCTTTGATATGTGGCCCCTATACAGCCATGATTTTGCAGGTATACATCTAATACACATAATACATTGCTTCTCTAAAGATCGGGGTATGTGGTTAAAATACAAATATATTCTGACAAGTAATATACCCTAAAGCATATATCAAAGCAATCCCATTCATTACAAAAGGATTACATTAACATTACATATGAAATGCCTTGAGTAAATACCCCACTGAATGAACACTTCAGCTATTTCCTATCAAAGCAATTACATTTCACTGATTTCACCACTTTTGCTGTGAACTCAACATAACAATGGTAGATATTGCTTTACAAGAACCATTGCTTCAGTGAAATGGAAAAAGAGTATAGTTTAGCCAAATCTCACCGTTGTCCTAATTCAGAAGATAGTTGAAGTTTAGATTTTACATGTAGTATAAATCAATGTTAATTAATATTCCACTAAAGAACTGTAAGTGTTTGCAAATGAACTCAAAGCAAATCAATGATTGTCAAAATAAATAATTGTAATATTAATTACCAAATGTGCTAATGACACCATGTTGAAGCTTTATTCACTTGGGATTATTAATACAGCTGTTAGGGTAGGGTCATAGAGTGTAAAACAGAGATTGTTTTCACATTTTCCCTTCCCCACACTTGGTTACACCTTGCCATGGGGTAAAAATAACACTGCCTGGTATTGTGCAGTCTCTTGGTGGTTCAAGGGTTACATGACTTGATCAGCTTAAACCTATGTTGGTGAAAAACTATGTGCAGTAGAGCAGTGAACCTTTACCGATGAAACAATAGATCATAAGGGTTATCAGTTATACTCAAGTCCATATTTGGACTGAAGTTGATATTTTTGTGAACTTGAATCAGATTCCAACAGCATGGACTCTCAACTCTATGTCAGTTTGTTTAAAAGCTGTGGTACAAAGAAACAGATTTCTAATTTAATTTTTGTTTAAAAAGTTGAAACCCATACTGTACACTGAAGTAGAGAATATTACATTTAAAAACCTGCTTAGAAGGGCTCCCGAGTGGCACATCCAGTAAAAGCACTCGCGTAGAGTGCAGGATGAGCCCTATAGTCTGGACTTTGCCAGTTCCAGTCCAGGCTATTCCTTTGCCAGGGGTGGTAGCAGTGAGCTAAGCTAAACAAAATAATTGGACACTATTAAATTGGGGAGAAAATAACAAAAAAACTAATTGGCGACTATATTGATCAGCTTTAACTCATGATAAATTATTAAAAGAATGTTACAGTATTTGTTTTCAAAATGTGTTTTAAAATTTTGATATTCATTAACTGAAGCCAACAACAGTTCAGAACAGATTCCTGGATACCAAACTCTAGTTTATTTATAAAAACACACTTATAAAAAAACACATTCTTTAAATAACAAAGCTTTGTAAATGTGTCCAATATGGTAATACACTGACTGATACCAAAGCCCACAATGTGTACCTCCTGGAGTATTGATAAAGTAGGAACAGATGTGTTGTGTCTTGTGCTGAAGGTTTCTGTCCACACTACATAACCGATCTTGAGAACCGTACTCGAACGTTCTAATAAATCCAGCTCAAAGCAGACATACTGAAGTAACATTCCATGTTTAGTCAGGCTTAATGCATGCAAATACTATTCGGTTACAGTTTCTAGCAGTGCTATGTACAGTGGGACCTAATGTGATAGTATCCCACCATGCACTATGTTTACAACTACACAAATATGGAGCCCATGCCCACGGAAGACATAGCACTTCTTAGCAAGAACATTATGGCTTTGTTTCTTAAAAACGCAAGGTGCATTTTATCATAAATGTGTGCATTTCGTTTTGAACTCTGAAGTTCTCTTTTAACTATTTAATCGCTCCAGATATCAATAAGTGCCTTGATTGGCCAATAAATACAATCCAACTACGTCGCTTCACGATCCATCATTTTACAACATAAGCCTCAAAAATTGTATACAGTGAAGCTGTATTGGTAGTCTTTCTAAATCCTTCTGGTGCCTGTATTTGCAATGTCCACGTGCCAAACATATCAAAAGAGCATTTTGGGACACTGGAGGATACACAAAAAACTGCGTCCACACTTCTGACAAACTGCACTACCTGATGCAATCTAATTTAGAACTGGACTCGAGACTACCCCCTGAGGTGGTCTCAAGTCTGTTTCCCAAGTACGGTATTAAACACTCTGCACTGTAGATGCTAACCATACACTTTGAAGCTTAAAAGCAACTAATACAGTTTAAATGTCTAGTGGGGACAGGGCCTAAAGCATTGTGTTGCAAAGGCTCCCACTATCATGTCCCTGTGATGAATAGTTTCACATAACTTGCACATAGTTTATATAGGCTAAGTGGATCACATGAAACATCATGTGACCACAATAAAGTCCTTAAATTTAGATTTTTTGCGACAGTGTGATTTTTTTTTTAAAACATGAAAGTGGCATTTGCCAGCATCAAGCAGTGCTGTCTGTTTCCAAGATGCAAAACGGGTACTTAAAATGAAATCAGAGCATCACAAGTATTAGTAGGAGGAATATTGTAACACAGGGATGTGTCTTATGCTACGTTTATTTTGGCTCACAATAAAACCTGCACTGGACATGCTCATTTCTAATACTGTAGGAATTTAAAACCTGGAATGGACATGCTCATTTCTAATACTGTAGGAATTTAAAACCTGCACTGGACATGCACATTTCTAATACTGTAGGAATTTAAAACCTGCACTGGACATGCACATTTCTAATACTGTAGGAATTTAAAGCCCCACTCCACTCCCAATGGCGCATTTTGGCTTTTTACTACATTATAACTTCTGATTGAACTATATGAATTCATAGGGGATTCAAATCTGATATAGGATAATGTGTAAGGTGGATCCAGAAATGAAAAGTTTTTGTTAATTATTATTACCAGTAAATCTAGGTTCACTATAAAAGGACGTTTCTGTACTTCTTGACATTGTGTTTGGGCACTATATAATTTGGACTACAATACACTGCCCTATAATATAAAACGCTGTAGTAGAAGAAGCCATGTCATGTGTCTAGAGACCTACAGTGTACAGTAGGAGGTGTACAGCTTGTTGAATTTAATAATTTAGCTGTGCCTGCAGAGCACAATGTCAATCGTGATAAGGATACAGTATGACAATTCAGAGAAACCATGGGCTGGACTGAAGAACAGACACAGAGCTCACCTATGCTTAGAAGATGAACACAAAATGACCCCAATTTATTGTACTGTGTAACACTGCTGCACTGGAAGCTGAATTTAACTTGATGCAGTATCTCAGAGGTTTCTATGTAGATGTCGGAGATGTCTGCAAATTCTGGATACCTATTACAACAAAGCATATATATATATATATATATATATATATATATATATATATATATATATATATATATAGATAGATATTGTGATAGAACAAGGGGATTGGTGGGAAATGGGAGATACATTAGGGCAGTCTTGATGGCAAATTCTTGCTTCGGTCATACCGCAAACAAGATGGCCGCCAAACCGGAAGTGACCAGTTTTAATGCCACATCATCAAAAAGGGCGTTCCCAGGGGGTTAAAAGGGCAGGTCCAGGCAAGTATTGTTGGATTGTTGCTTTATACCTGGACTGTTTTGAAAACACTGGATTGTGTGTGAACCTTTTCCTGTTTCACCGACTAGTCTATGATGTATGGACATTAAATAAAGCACTAACAGGTACCATCCTGTTTGGAATTAACTTCACAGTATTTTGTCTCTGTTTAAATACTGTCCCGCTACAAAGTACTGTATGCATATTCTACACAGCTTATGAAGTTGCTACATAATGCAAAGAGAGGAATCCCCTTGATCTAGTCCTTGTTTGTACATTTATGCTTATTTGGTCACACTTCCTTCAGTAAGCAAGAGGAATGTACTGTAGTGCAAGGAACATATCTCCTTTAAAAATCGTCAAGCAGTGGGAGTTGTGAAGCTGCTGTCTGTGTTTCTGATTTCTGTGTTTCTGTTTAAATGAGACAAATTACATTAAAGAGCAAATTATAACTTTGCAAGCAATGTTATATGTACAAGCTGTTTTTTTCCAGAGATATTTTAACCACCCATGTATGTAGTTTTGAACTCCAATAAATTAATTTGTACATCTCATCTGTTCGCTCTAACTAAGCCACTGACCCCAACAACGCACCATGTGGAGTGAGATAATCTGGTCAATTCTTTAAATATTTGTTAGAAATTGAACAATTAAGCTATAAATGGAAATAAACAAATCATTTCACGTTTCCTTTTTTCAACCTTAACTGAAGTAAAACCTTTTTTTTAAATGTCGTACTGACAAATAGTCCAGTCACACATTTAATACGATAATGCATTGACATTGTTAACATTATTAATAATGATTACAATATATACAGCTCTGGAAAAAATTAAGAGACCACTGCAAAATTATCAGTTTCTCTGGTTTTACTATTTATAGGTATGTGTTTGGGTAAAATGAACATTTTTGTTTTATTCTATAAACTACTGACAACATTTCTCCCAAATTCCAAATAAAAATATTGTCATTTAGAGCATTTATTTGCAGAAAATGACAACTGGTCAAAATAACAAAAAAGATGCAGTGTTGTCAGACCTCGAATAATGCAAAGAAAATAAGTTCATATTCATTTTTAAACAACACAATACTAATGTTTTAACTTAGGAAGAGTTCAGAAATCAATATTTGGTGGAATAACCTGATTTTCAAACACAGCTTTCATGTGTCTTGGCATGCTCTCCACCAGTCTTTCACATTGATGTTGGGTGACTTTATGCCACTCCTGGCGCAAAAATTCAAGCAGCTCGGCTTTGTTTGATGGCTTGTGACCATCCATCTTCCTCTTGATCACATTCCAGAGGTTTTCAATGGGGTTCAGGTCTGGAGATTGGGCTGGCCATGACAGGGTCTTGATCTGGTGGTCCTCCATCCACACCTTGATTGACCTGGCTGTGTGGCATGGAGCATTGTCCTGCTGGAAAAACCAATCCTTAGAGTTGGGGAACATTGTCAGAGCAGAAGGAAGCAAGTTTTCTTCCAGGACAACCTTGTACTTGGCTTGATTCATAAGTCCTTCACAAAGACAAATCTGCCCGATTCCAGCCTTGCTGAAGCACCCCCAGATGAGTCCAATTTTCAGCTTTGCCCAACACCTGGTCGTCTAATGGTTAGACGGAGACCTGGAGAGGCCTACAAGCCACAGTGTCTCGCACCCACTGTGAAATGTGGTGGAGGATCGGTGATGATCTGGGGGTGCTTCAGCAAGGCTGGAATCGGGCAGCTTTGGCATGAATCAAGCCAAGTACAAGGTTGTCCTGGAAGAAAACTTGCTTCCTTCTGCTCTGACAATGTTCCCCAACTCTGAGGATTGGTTTTTCCAGCAGGACAATGCTCCATGCCACACAGCCAGGTCAATCAAGGTGTGGATGGAGGACCACCAGATCAAGACCCTGTCATGGCCAGCCCAATCTCCAGACCTGAACCCCTTTGAAAACCTCTGGAATGTGATCAAGAGGAAGATGGATGGTCACAAGCCATCAAACAAAGCCGAGCTGCTTGAATTTTTGCGCTAGGAGTGGCATAAAGTCACCCAACATCAATGTGAAAGACTGGTGGAGAGCATGCCAAGACACATGAAAGCTGTGCTTGAAAATCAGGGTTATTCCACCAAATATTGATTTCTGAACTCTTCCTAAGTTAAAACATTAGTATTGTGTTGTTTAAAAATGAATATGAACTTATTTTCTTTGCATTATTCGAGGTCTGACAACACTGCATCTTTTTTGTTATTTTGACCAGTTGTCATTTTCTGCAAATAAATGCTCTAAATGACAATATTTTTATTTGGAATTTGGGAGAAATGTTGTCAGTAGTTTATAGAATAAAACAAAAATGTTCATTTTACCCAAACACATACCTATAAATAGTAAAACCAGAGAAACTGATAATTTTGCAGTGGTCTCTTAATTTTTTCCAGAGCTGTATATGACACACACATCTGAGGACAGATATACTTGATTACCTGATCTATGTGGTCTGTGTCTGGACACTCATTCAAACAACAAACACAGCAGATCTATATGCATCAGTATTTAAAAAGATATTATTGAGTACATGCCATGTACAAGTTTAAATAAATATCAACAAACCTTCTACGTGTTGCTGTTGTGCACAGTTATCTGTGTTTCCCTCAGTCCACTTTGAAGTTCAAACTACGTGGTTCAGCGAAGTAAACATTAAGCATCTGTCAGTGTTGTCAAAATGCATTTTACAGTCAAATAATGAGTGAATAATGATGAGGCAGACAAAGCTTGAGGTTGAAAAGCACCATTTATTGCTCTTTTATGAACCCTGAAAAACTAAACCCGAGCAGCAGCTCGGTCATTGGCCAACTAAGGTTTCCCATAATTAGCATGCTAGCCCCCGCACCAATACACTACACAATACAAGGCATCTAACTATGTGTTTATCCTTTGCATCCCCCTCCTCCCTTGCCCTGCACCCAGTCCACCCCACCGCTACATTGCCCCTCTCTTGCTGCTTATCACCCTCGGAAAGCTTTATTTCTGTTCCAGAAGTGGAGGGGTGGCCCAACCTAGCGGCCGGGTCTTCGGTTTGGGTCAGAGGCGAGCTGGCCGGGTTGGAGGGATGGGGATACCCTCAGGGAAGTAGAGGCTCGCGGCTGCCGGTGGATTGCTGCCACAGGGGCTGCTGTTGTGGAACAATAGGGTCTCTCTCTGTGGGCCCACGATGGAGCATGCCGAGGTTCCTGCCCTGGTTGGCCAGCTTCCTGGGGTATGCTAGGTACCTGTTCTCCCCGGTTGGTGGCGAAACCATCCCGGTGCTGGACCAGGTGACATCCCGTAAGGTGTATTTGGACTCCGTACACCACTCCTTGTCTATTAAATAATCTTGGAATGCCTGAATTGATTATTGTCTTATTTTTAAATATATTTACAAGTCTAAATAATCTATTTTAATCCCTCAAATTCAGAGAATAGATTGGTTTGTGTTTCTTGTTGTCTTTAATTACCTTATGGTATATGATATGTAGCATGCAGGAGTCCACAGTTTGTGTTTTGTACACTATATACTACATGTTTATATAATTAAGAGATATATCATTAATGTATTTATTCTCGAGTTCGGGATTGTGTCTACTGAATTGTTAGGGACAGCATTTACCATCTGACAACCTATCAGACCTAAACTCTAAAATCTAAAACTCTTCTAAGAATGAATCCTTAAATTTCTTCTTAGAAACCCTGTTAGTTCTTGCTTCATTTCACAAGCTGTCACAAAGACGGCCAGAGTGGGTGGCGTCAGACCAGAAGCAGGAAGGAATACATAGAGACTTGGGGTTTTGGTATAGCTGAGCGCGTGATCGCGCTCAGCATTTAATAAACAGAACAGAAAATAAAAAGGTTGTAACAAAAACACAGGACATGGCACTTGTAGCCAAAATAAACAGACAGACAAAACGGACTAACACTAAACAAACGGTGCACGGAGAGACAAACAAACACGGTGAGAACAAACACTTTACGTTTACGATTTTACTTTGCTTTGCTTTGCTTTTCTTTCTCCTTCTCCTTCTCTCTCTCCCGTTCTCCTCTTCCGAACACCCAACCCCGAGTGACAGAAACGTGCATCTATATATACTGTTGTGCTGGGATTCAATTACTAATTAATTACTCACTTGAATCCCAGCACGTGAATTCATTACGTGAAACCCCGTGTTCACATATTATATTTTAAATGCACGTGCGTGATGTGCAATCCCGTGCCTAAATACAAATATACAATTTAAACACACGTGAAACACAGACCCGTTTATATCCCGTGTACCAATCTATACACCAACATTAACATACGCACCATACATACAACACAGAACACACAAATGCACACAGGGGCGGGGCACTTTGCCACACAAGCCTACAGGTTTGCTCAAAGCAGAATAAGTGAATATGTAATGCCTCATAGACAAACTCTGTGTTGTTTTAGACAGACTTTGCTTTGAGGAAAAGTGACATTTCCAGACATGTCACTGTTCTGTCGTGTGCAGCTATTTTGCAGAAGCCTACTGTTAATACAATATTCAGTTATTAGAATGTCTCCCCTTTATTTGCCTTTACCTGTCAGTGAACTGGGAAATGACTGCCGGGGACTGAAAAGACTTTCTTATTCTGTTAAGTGCTTTGCAGTCAGAATTCTCCAGAAAACTTCAAAGCAAGCTTAAATCCAGGTTAAGGCAGATATTGAGAAAAAACAAAGACTTGAAGCATCAGAACCCAGAACTAGTCATTATAAACAGACAACAAGGAGGTGGAACAAATAGATACATTGCAGTATAGTGCTTCAGCCCAGACCTTTAATTTGGAGACCTGAGAGTGTGTTAAAAATTAAAAAGAGCTCTTGAGGAAAAAGGCTACACGAGGAAAAATGTTTAATGTTAGGACACATTAAACTCATTGTGAAGTTCCAAGCTCAGTAATTCTGATGGTGAATATAATTTGCCGACGCTGTAGCTCTTGGGTGGCTGCATGGTGAGTCTGCAGTGTGAAAAAAAGCGGTCGGCTGATGGCACACGCTTTGGAGGACAGCGTGTGTTCGTCTTCGCCCTCTCGAGTCAGTGCAGGGGTGGTAGCGGTGAGCTGAGCCTAAAAATAATTGGCCATTTCAAATTGGGGAGAAAATAATAAAAAATAATTGGCAACGACTAAATTATTAAAAAAAAAAAACAGTAATTCAAAGTGCAAATGAAATGTGCATCTGTTGTTGCACAGCAATGTTGTATCCATTTATCACTTAATCATTATATGAGTACATGATGTAGAAAAAAAGGTATCGAACGAGTAAGTGACAAAGCCAAACATTTATTTTTTAATAGACTTGGCAAAAGGGCATTTGCTGTAAGTTGATTAGGAAGTGTAATTCCCAGTAGAACTAGTATAGGAAACAAACAGAGTTTCTAGACGCAACAAGATGGTGGAGGTCAAACTCGTTTTCCTCAAAAATGTTTTTTATTAACCATTCTGTGTTGCCAAGACGCTGATTCTCCGCGGACATCTGCTGTCCCACTGGTCCGTCCGCTTTGGTGTTGTCAGAGTCTCTCTCCGAGTTTGACCCTTCTGATTCGGAGGCATACGGCTCGAATTGATACAGGAGACAATCCGTTTTCTCTCTCTACATCAGATCCATCACTACATAATTCACATTCATAAGAGCTGTCTGAAACTGATAAAATTAAACTTTCACTGTAGCTGTCAGCCATACTGGCAGATGCAAGTAGCCTGCAGGTATCTCCCTCTGTAAGGTCACAGGCTCCTGGCACCAAACCAGGAAATGGAGATCGCACTCTGTGCATTTCCAGCTATTATTTGATTAATAGTAGCGCGATTAAACATAATTTGGTAAAATGAATGTGATTATATGTTCAAGTGAGACCTGTTAATATTATTTTGTATGTTTATGGTAACAGTCATGTCATAGGCTCTTTTACGACTTTAAAGAGCAAAAAAAAACACTCTTCCTGTCCGCTGGTGGCAGAGTAGTCCCGTTCCTTCCCATTTCCAGAAGCTTAAATCCCGTTCTTGCCCTTCCTGAGAGGTTTATTTTTTTAATTCCCTGGTCCCGCCCGTTCCTGTGAGCTTCACTCCTGTACCATCCCATCCCGCAAAATTTAACAATTTTTTTTTCCTGTACCGCAGGAATCCCGTGGGAGTCCCATCTTCATGTCACTCTCTACTGTACATTAATTCAAATTTGAGTTGATGTAGTAGACATACTCGGTGGAAGTCAAGATCAAGTACAACAGTACTTACCATTGTTAATATTTCTATGGATTCCTACTCCATCACTACGTGCCAGCTGTCCTTATTAAACATAACAATTAAATAGAAACATGTTACAAATCCATGTATAAGGTGAAACAGAACTATTAATTTATGTGCAACTTGACATTTTCATCCATACTAATTTAGTTTAACAAGTAGATTCTTTTTAAACCATACATTTTTCTGTCATATTAGTATAAGTGAGTTAATGACATGAAAATGTCACCAGGGCAAGAATAACTTGTATTATTCCACATTGTACTACTATTCCAAGTAAGTGATTCTGAAATCACATCTACAGTATGCTCAGAATGTGAGTCACCCAGAACATGTGCGAGCTTGAGGCAGTACAGTACCTACATTTAGGCCTGTTAATGTTTACTTTCGAAGCCATTTCCTGTAAATTTCTGCATGATTTAACAGTGAAACAGTGACTAGGAGGGATGGTTGGATGGTTTATTGAATTAGTTCTAACTCAAAGAAGAAAACTTTTGTTCTTTCTTCATACAACATTTGAAAAGCTTATGAATCAAAAAAAAAACTAAAAAAAAAAAAAACACAACCTCAGAGAAGCATACTACACAATTTGTTCAACTTGTAGTTGGTTCCAGAAAAAAATACCTACAAAGTTGATATGTGTTTTGTATTCATTAGATTAAATATGAAACAGCTCTGTTTTATATATTCAAAAACTGCCAAAAAAAAAAGCTATAGGCATAAATGGCTCCCTGTGTGATGGATAGACATAGCTTGGGAGCAAAACCTTTCAAAACAAAAAGAAAACCCCATTGATGCATGGAGGTTAATGTTCTATATAATTTGCAAAAGACTTTGTTAAGCATTTTTATTGCCAAGATAGCAATTTGTTCACAGAGCATGACTCATGGCTTAAGCTATTTGGGGCCCCTAACGTGTTACATTAAGGTTCACGTTCAGGGAATCTTAATGTAGCAGCTGAAAATTCGATCTTAATTTTTTTTTTTTTCTTGTCCACAAGTGGTCGAATGTAATGTAGTAAAAGTAGCATACTAACTAGGGATGATCTTGTGGTCAGTATGGAAGACAGTACTAATGATAGTCTGCAGGATAGTTTCAATTTCAACTAACCAAGTGCTTCCACAGACTGCAGGTGGGTTTTAGGATGTTCTCAATTGCCAAAAAACAGCGTATGAGTCGGCTGTCCCCAAAGGTTTATGAAGCAATGTATATAGTTAGTCCAGTGATTCTTTAGACAAACAGCTGTACTAATGTGTTGCTCATATGAATAGAGCCTATCTATGTTTATTGTCAACATATTAAAGCAGTTATTTTCATAAATGAATAAAGCACTGAGTTAAACACAATTCTGAACGTGTCTATCAAGTACATTGAGATTAATTTAAATTCTGTCTATTGTAAATGCTGATACTTTAAAAAAGTATTACTCTTTACACTTATAATTATATAACTTATTTTTGCAAGAAAATAAATAAAGTACTAATTAGACAACTTTTTTGGACAATAATTAGGACTGATTCTCTAATTTCTGATAACTGTTCTTTTCAACTTCAGGTACTGAATATCTTTGCATTGACTGTTATATAAATGTAATTGACCCCTTCTGTATATCTAACTCTCTTCAGTACTGAAAGGATAACTTAATAAAATTATTTTCACATGAAGTGTATTAAATAAGTATACACAAACACAGAATTAAGAATCTTTTTTAAAAACACCTTTAAAAATATAGTTGAAATATGCAGTTGAAGAATGCAGCACTCCTCTAGTCCTCACCCCACTAACTGCCTTTTCCCATACACAAAGTAGAAATTATCGGTTGAACCCTGTGGTCTGTACTAAAGTTGGAGACCAGGTGATCCCAAACTTGGTTAGACTAAATTATTTTTGCAATTCATAAATAACAATAAGATCAGGTGTTTAATTTTAGATACAGTGTCATTGATGTAAGTATATGAAAGAGCAACATGCATGACATATAGACATCATTAATGATAGTCAAACTGCAAAAAAGGAGGTAATATAATAAGCAAAATAAAGGGAGCAAAAAAGAAAAAACCTCTAACAAAACAAACTTATCAGTCTAGAGAAAAATAGGAAATCTGAATGTGATGGTTATTGGCTAACGATTGTTAAATATATATAAAACAGTAGTCAATTACATTCAATCATGTGTGCGGTGATACCCCAGCATCTTGGAATAAAGGTTATTTACTTTTATAGCTGTATTCCTAGATCACCATGTCCACAAAAATTAAGTGATACCTCTGTTGTAACAGGTCCTTTACCTGGCAGTCAATTTCCTTCAATCTGCGGCAGTCTGATGTTATGATTAAAAATAAGGCAAGATAACTGCACATAACAGTAGACAAGTTTAAATTCAAAGTTGATTTGATTTCCATTAAATGAGAGTAGCTGTTATTTACTTTGAATAATATATGAGCCTTCATTGCTTTTCCTCCGCCAGGTAACGTGGATTTCCTATTGGCCCGGTGTTGATGGCTGAAGTGTAATGGTGGCTCTAGGGATCAGCCTATTGGAGGTCTCCCCTGGCGCATCAGCACACAGAATGGCAGTGATGCTGGCTTCAGGGATATTACGTCATTCTTCCAGTGCTAATTCTAAGCATTGCAGCACCTGGTCATGACACCAAGTGAAGCGACCCTGACTCAGAGCCACCAACATCCTCTAAGAATGTTCTTCAATGTAGCCGGTGATGAACACAAAGGATATGCAGGGTTCTCTTCCACCCACACATTCAGGCTCTGCGCTGATGGAAGAACATCATATGTGGACCTGATTAGGAAGCTGATTCTCCTGTTTCATTGTCCACAGGGCTCACCAGCCAACTTTACACTGTTACACATTCTCCCATCTCATCCATTTTCTCTGCTTAGCCTGGGAGACTGCCTTGACACACCCCATTCTCTCCTCCTGCTTTTGCACTTCAGTGACTACCAACTTCCTCCTTTCAGCTGGAGCTGCTTTGTGCCTCTTGGGGGAGCTGAACTGAGACCAAGGCCTCCTCTTCCCTGTTGTACTTGCCCCATGATATCACTGATATGAAGGAGGTCCTTTGCGGCCCACTTTCTCCCAGTTCTCACTACGGGTGCTACCTCCCTTACACACTTGTCACGCGATTCCATCAGTGTCAATTCCAGCCAAACCTTTGTGTTCTTGAAAATCAGTTAGAGCTGAGACTGGCAGGTCACCTAGTCAATAATTTAAATGTAATTACTGCCCATACACAGTGCTAAATAACATTTCCCCAAAATGCCTTTGGCCCACTGGGCACAATACAATTACATGGCGATGCCTGATCCAGATTTTTAAAAGGCCCAGAATTATAGTGAATTTACATTGCTTGTCTGGACTTTGAGGTAACGTATTGTGTATACCAGACATGTTACATTTTTTAAAGTATATTTGGCAAGCAACAGTATTATTTTACTAGTCAAATGGAAGACAGCGCTTTAAACTACTGATAGCTTTTAAAACAGGTTTAATAAAACAAGTTGAATACAATTTTTAGCTGAACTACTTGTGTAACTGTCCCCATGATTCCCTTTGGAAAAACCAAGCAACCACATAAACAATAAAACATAATCTACTACAGCAATAGTAAACAGAAAAAAAAATTATATATTTTTCTTTTTTTTTTTTTTTTAATTGTCGTTTTTTGACAATGAAGATCAATATACACAGCATGACCTGCATAATGTTCTGGAAATCAGCATGCAATTTAGGCCAATTTAAATTAAGTACTGTACTGTTCTACAAGTGTACAATTATCATTAACAGGACAGTATTTAAATTCCAATTAATAAATAGAACTACTAGTCTGGTAGGCAAAAAAACCCAAAACATTAAAGCTTATTAATTTTTCTTTTTCATATAGAAATTTTGTTTTTTTAAGCAGATTCATAAAACTGCATTGGTGTCATTTAGCTACATAAATCAAAATCTAGGCTTTATTTTGGCCCGGAAGCAGCACAAACTAAAAGAAAACTCAACAAAAAGCTCCTGAGAGATAACTGATGGTTTTGGGTATTGTAAGCAGTTTTTATTATATAGTAAGAGAAACTGCAAGGAGTGAAATGTAGCGTGCCTATTGCATGGAACAATACAAAAAATATGTATCTTTGTATACATTTTATAAGCATACGTCCTTATTTCACATTTCATGCAAAGTTAATCCACATTCTCCATCTCTATTTCTGTACTTAGTACCTTTTATAGGAAGAGTATTAAGTGAGACTAAATATGCACACACACACAAAATAAGTTATTTCAGTATTAGGCCACAATGTTTATTCAGTAGTGCGTTTCAAATTATAGATACAATACTGTCTGCTTCTGTAAGACTACAAAAGTTACCATAACAATTGCCTGTGCTTCTAAATTGCAAGCAAAAATCTCACACGCTGCAATACATAAATCTTTCTATCCAGTCCGGAACAAGCACAATTCAGAATGGTAGGCACTTCAGGAGGCTTAAAACATTTGTAAATATTTATTTTATATATGTTTTTTTAAGGAGTTGGATTCCAAATGATCAGTCTGTAAATCACAAACCTTTTAATGGAAAGGAGGGATAGTTAAAAAAAAAAAAAAAAAAAAGTGGCCAAAGGAATCTGCAGCAACTTTCAGAATACTGTTAAAGTCTTTGGGTTTGCTTAGGCTTTTCTGTCAGTAGCTTAGATCAAATATTCTATCCTGAAGATTGTCAAAATAAAGAAACTACACAGTTGCAGAGTTAAGATAAATTTGTTTAGTACAAAGATGCTGCTGTTGAAAATCTTTCTGAAACTACATTAAGAAACAAAGTAGTATGAGAAATTCCCAATCCTGACTATTTAATATAAAGCAAAAGCCAGTTTACAAAGTACCCTAGAGAGAAGAAAAAATACATTTACACTTACTGCTATCTTATTATTTTCAAGACAAAATTGCACCATGAAAACTACAGAAAGGCAATTTTAAACATTTTAAAAACAGATAAATTAATGAAGTACATCTTGTAGATCAACTTCACATGCTATGACTTGTAATTAAAATATAGGCTAGATACAGAACAATTATATTCAGTTATTTCCATCATCTTTTTACATATACTGCTTTATTAAAAACTAGTCTGTTAAAAACAATGGCTTCATTAGACACCTCCACTGCTTCTCACAGTTACAAATTAAGTGTTTTTTGTTGTTGTTTGTTTTGTTTTTCAGCCTTTTAAAGAATACATGAAATATTTAAATACACTGGGATTTGCCATTAAAATTGCCTTGTTGGCTTCTCTTATGGGAATAAAATGGTCTTCCTTGCTCTAAACAAAAGCTTTTTTTTTAAATTAATTTCTGTTTTTTAAAAAAGTTCATTGACCTCAAATCAGAGACTCGCCATAATGTTTATGCGTAAAATTCCTTGGTAGGTGCCTTCTGATAGGCAGCGCTGGATGGTTTGCGTTCCCCAAGGTCATAGCTGCCTTCATCCTTCTTCCTCATGCGGTACACCAGCAGCAAGATCAGGAAGATTGCAAACAGGAACCCAATCACTCCACCAGCAATTACAGCTGTAGGACAAACACAAGGATTAAGGTACAACAGGGATGGAAATAGCAGTTTGATCAAATCCTGGTTTTACTATGACTTTAATAAAGACACACTTGAGCTTGTTACCTATACACCAGGGGTCTCAAACCCTGGTCCTGGAGAGCACCAAATCCTCAGATTTTATAGGTATCTATGTCATCAATGGCTAAAGAGCTGGAACACCTGTTAATCTTGGCTAATTAAGCCAATAATTGGTGCAATTAAGTAAGTGAGAGCTCGGTTGAAATGAAACCCAGAAGACCCAGTAGCTCTCCAGGACCAGGGTTGGATTCCCCTTCAATACACTATGACTAATCAAGCATAATACCAAGACTGAAGTCTGTTGGAGATAACACTGCTCTTCAACAAGAATTTAACTCCTACAAATGTAACACTGAAGTTTAATTCTACTTAGGGCTTCTGATTTTCTGGTTTAACCAATAAAAAACGATAAAACACCCCTGATACAAAAAAAAAGAAATCAGTGTATATCCAAAAAACACCAGAAATGGTTACTCAATTCACATTGACCCCTTTCCCTGTGAAATATATATATATACATATATATATATATATATATATATATATATATATATATATATATATATATATATATATACACACACAATACAAAAAGCAAGTATAAACTTTAATAGAAATCAAATTCCCTTTTCTAGTGTACAGACCATCAGTGTGTGTGTGACAGAGTTAAATAATGAGTGCACTTATCAGAAACCAGTAGGAGCCTGTTATCAGTTAGAAATCCAAGAAGGAGTTTTTAGTAGTCTTAAATAATCATACCTAATACAGCTGTTCACATACCTGCCAATACTTCTGTTCTCTGGAAGAGGCTTTCTGACTGGATCTCTGCAGACACATCTGTGTCCACACCACTGCCAGACACCTTTGGCTTACTAGTTGTGCTTGTTAAATCCTCTATGTTCACATCTGTATCCGTGACCAGAACTGGTGGCTATATGAAGAGACAAAAAATATATATTTGTAAACTCCAAATTCCCCCAAAATATAATAAATCATGATATAAATCAAATCATATAAATCATGGGTCACACATTTCAACTCAAATTGGTGTGCAGTTTACACTACAGATCAGATACAATACTGTCATTTAAGATCTATGTATGCACAGCTAACATGGAAACAAACAGAAAAAAAGCTCTACAGTACATAAAATGATCAGTTTCAGCAATTTAGATTACTATATCCATGTTGGCAATGGGTTTCTGCAATATATCATTTTGTTTTAAACACCACAAGCAGGTATACTGTAACCAGTACCGTAAAAAACTCTGTATAAGTCGATTTTTTTGGCATTTTTGCAGGGCCCTTAAAAAGGGTGAGTGACTAATACACCAGTGGTATGTGCCGGTGTGTATAATATTAAACTACTGTACCAGCACCACAACGCAATTACTACAGCCGCGGTTATGTCTCACACAAACTTAACTGTCAACAACCCGATTTATTTCTTCAGGATCTATGGCATTCAGGTCATGTTGCTAGGTAGAAACACAAAACCACTGTTCTAATTGTGAGCGGGAGAATAAATACATAACTGATTTAATAAATACTAGACGTGGTTAAAAAGAAGCTACTGAAGGCTGGACGTCGATATTGCCCTGAAGAGGTGCACATGTGCAGAGAAATACGTGGACTGCATGAAAGTAGCAAATAAACAAAGTACTGTGTTAAAACTAGTATCTAACTTCTCGGTTTATAATTAATATATTTAAAACTGGGTGTAAAAATTAGCGTTTGTAATTATTTTTTAAGTTGAATTGAATTAAAGTGGACTTACCTTAACTTTGGCAAACTTGGTTAAAAGTTTTTAGTTTGCATTGCAGAAGTGCGTCATGTTTGAGTGGCGCCATGTTTGTGAGGGGCAGCATTGCTTAGAGGCCGCCATGTTAGTTGGAGGCACCGTTAAAGCCTTGGTTTTACAGTATTACGGCTAAACAAGGCGCAGCTAATTTTCAGATACCATATTCCAGGTAATAGATATTATCTGGGACTTTACCAATGGGGAGGGAAGCCTTGTTGGTTTTAAAATGAATAATTATATAATTGTAATAAGTTTTGGATGGGTAATGTGATTTTTAGCCATTGTTATTTATACTGATGTTATTTATTATTCATGTGTGGGATTTCAGAATGTTAAGAATTTAAAGTATATTTGACTATAATGGATTAGTCCTGGGCGGGGTTTACCTAGGCTCAGGTATATAAGACAGAGCTTGGCTCAGTAAAAGGGGAGAAGTTAACTGAGAAGGTTGTGTCTCAGCTGTGCTTGCTGTTGAAAGTGAACCACTGGTTGCTGAAGCCAGGTTATTTACGTCAAGCCTGTATAGGAAAAGGTTTTGTTTATTGTATTTTATTTCTTTTTGCACAAGTTATTAACTGTTCAATCCAGTCGTTTGTCTCTGTGAGTTCCTGCAACTTTACCATCAGACCCTGGGTCGCCCTAACACTAATAAAAAGTTTTAATTTGTTGCTCTCAATACCCTTAGTCATTTTGAACGTTAAACACAAGCTTTCAGACTCTTGACTGACCTCTCAAACACCACAGCTATACTGCTTCACTGTTAACACAATAGCTGTCAGTCTCCATGAATTTCCTTATTCCCACCCTCCCGAGCCATTAATTTGTCAACATTCAGACTGAACCCACCCCTGGGATCCATAGCAAACAGCTATTGGTTAGAAAGCCGAGCAGTACACTTTTCAAGTCTTGTTCGTTGTAACTGCAATGCTATAGTAATGCAGGTGACTTCGAGACTGGATAAAGTAGGACAGTCAGAAAAAATAAATAAAGAAAATGCTACTCAACAGTTTTTAAATTGCGTGTTGTTGAATTTGCCAAAATACATGTCAATCACAATGCTGGAAAAACAGTATATGACTGGAGATGAAACAAAGAAACTGATAGAGGAGGAAAGTGTTTATGGCCCGATGCAGAAAACATTTTGTTTGAATGGAGTACTTTTCATGACTTTAATACATACTGTAACTTTTTCTACGTGTCAATGCAAAACTGAAGTCTCAAAAAGGGGGGAGCGACTTTTAAGCGAGTGAGACTTATAAAACAATTTTTACGGTAGGTATACAGTAACAAGTAGGCATATAGTACCTCGGTTCTGGCAGGATTCTTAGGCAGCATTCGGGCTTTGGCTGTAGATGTCTCAACTTTCTGTGTCAATACTTTAGTCGAGTCCCTGGTTGGTTGTGCTTTTGGAAACATATGCGTTTTCACAGTGATGGGCTCCTCGAGTTCCACTTCAAGACCTAAAAACCACACCGAAAACTTGTGATTGCTTTTTAACAGTCAACACAACAGTATGTTATTCATATAAACCGTTTCACAATATGTACTTCATTGCATAAATAAATATAAAGAAAATCTTACCTGAGCCTGACCCAGAATTAAAATCATCATCATCTACTGGATAATCCCCAGACCCATCCTCAAGATACAAATCCTTTTCATCAGGAGAATTCTGACCCTGTGAAGCTGCCAGTGTCTTAAAAAAATAAATAAATAAATAAATAAATAAATAAATAAATAAATACATACATAAATAAATACATACATACATAACAAAACAACTTGAAAAGGCCTAAAATAGAAAGATATAAAATCAACAGCACTTTTCAAGTTACCTGAATTAAGCACCAGCAATGTCGTTTATTTTTTTTTTAAATTTAAAATCACATTTAGTAAAAGGACAAACACACCAGTCTTCATACTGCCTGCTGCAGTTACCTTGAAAACTAGATGAAATGCTGAAACATTTGTTAGTTGTGAGGGATGAAGAATGTAAAAGGCAGCTACTCTGCTGTGTTCTGCAGATTCTGGCTGAGTGAGTAAAGCTATTTGATTAAACTCAGAGGCATGCATGTAAATGGCTCATAACCCAATAGCTTGTTCCACTAGCTCACTGCCCCTAGCTCTCTGTGTGTTGAATACCTTGATTTCAAGTGTTCAAATTGCAGGGCAGCATCCATGGAAACCCTATTCTGAGCTGTCCGAGCTCATCCTAGCTGAGGATGTTTTTAATACAGATTGTGCTTTTCAAATCTTTACAAAAGCTGCGGTAATCAAATCGGACAGGGGGCTCTTAAAAACCTGCCACAGTCAACAGCCTGTGTCGATTCTTTTCCAGTTTGGGTGTTTTGCAGATAACCCTGCTGCTAAGAACCCAGATTCAATTTTCCACTCTATGCCTACAAAACATAAAAGGATTCAAGGAAAAGAAAGACACACTTTCTTCAAAGCATTCAGAGCAGGAAGAAAAAAAAAACAACACAAAAACACAAATCGAGGTATGTGGTCCACAGAGCACTAAAGGATGAGATAGATTAAAAAAAGATACTTCAGATAGCTGAGAGGAACAGCAGACTCCTAAATAAAGGCAGTAGTGTTACAGCTCTCTGGTCAAAGAACAAATGTGTTGAAGCCATTGAAGTTATTCGATAATAAATCTTCAAATTCACACAATTTTTGTGAACAAAAACAAAGCGAAGCATCTTTTGTAGCATAATCAAAAGGGATATGTCAGAGCTGACTTAACAATATCAAGTAAAATGGAAAGGTGAAAATTTTGTATAATTGACAGGGATGCACTGAATCCAGGATTCGGTTTCGGGTTCAGCCCGAATACGTACTTTTTGAACTGAATCCGAATCTTATATCTGCCCAGATGCACATCCATTTTAATATATCCCTCCAATGTGTGCGGTTCTTCTTTAAATAAGACACGAAACCGGTATTGAATCTAACTGTTGTATTTAATAACAAGAACACGTTTTATGAACTCTGTCGCAGCTCTCAACTCTCTAAATTACTGGTGGTTCCCGCACTAAACACGTCACACAGCTGCTGAATGCAAACATACCCCCGTGTGCAACAGCACATTCACATCACACTTTTCGTGGAGTAAAGTTATGCAGTAAACCTGTAATATATAGTAACAGCAAACTGTTGTAGACTTTTGTATGTTGTTGCTTTGTCTGAGACGTGTTCTAGAGATCATACCGAGAGAAAAAAAAATAATAATCGGTGCACAGAAATATATATTTTTTGTAACACACGGTGCATTTAAATCAACGTGGGTTTTATTTCGCTGGGACATTCAGGTCAATCATCATGGTAATTTTTTCCTCATAGCTCTCAGATCAGGTGATACAGGTTGAAACGTCATTAAAGAAAATAGTGGGTTATGGCAAAGGTAAAGTAAACGGTTCTGTATTTTGACATTTTTGTTGTGGGGGGCAGGGGCTAGTGGTAAATTGTGCAAGTTTCAAACTGAAATCTTACTCAGGAATATATTTCCATTCGCTAATAAAAATACTATGAATTAAAAGCCTCAAAACAATAGATTGTGTGCGTCCTTTGTTAGCAGCTGCCAGCTGCCATCCAACAGTTTCCTTCAGTTTTCGTAGATTCGGTATTCAGCCGAATCTTTTGAGATGAGATTTGGTATTCGAATCCCAAAAAGTTGGATTGATAAATCCAGGTTAAAAACAATGTGGTCTGCAATGGAAGACATTGTCTGAAAGCAAGTTGTCAGTTATATAGTCAGAAGCTAAAATAATGCGGCACTGGAAAAAGTTAATGTTCACTTGATACCACCTTAATTGAGCTTTATTGAGAGAATTATACACTACAACTTTGTACCAGCTATGACATTACTGTATATCAAAACATGTGGTATGTATCATTGCTATGGCTAGATATTTAAAAAAATCTGTCTGTAAACGGGTAATGGAACTAAGAAAATCAAAGAATACAGATGGGTTCCAAACATCAAGACAATAACTCCAATTTCATAGAAAACATTTTACACTAATCTTGGACTATCTTACACAAGGTAACATTAGGTAGTCCAAGATTAGTAATAAACCAGGGTCTGTGCAACCAGCTGTACAATCAGTGTACAGTCTCTATACACAAGAAACTTACAAAGTTACATAACCTTGATATGGCAGCCAAATAAGGATCAAGGTCATGCCTGCCAACACATCTAACATCAGTGTTTGCTCCAGGACTTACAGACTGAGGGTCAATATGCTGGTGTATCACTGAGTAGAGGATATTCATTGTAACAAATCATATTAGAATAGGGGTTTTCAATCTTTTTAAGCTGCGTACCCCTTTCCAAAAAATGTAGTTCACCGCGTACCCCCATCTGAGATAGTCATAATAAAATGAAAACAAAAAAAAAAGGTCTGATAACATGATGCAGATGACATGATGCAACAAAACGCACAAACCTTGGAGTGTGTAATGGATACAATTATAAAAGCCACATTATTATAACAGACAAAATACATATTATATTTACTTTTGGATAAAAAATAGTCCCTCAAACAGGTTTCTAGTTGTTGGAAACATCAACATCATTTTATTGTAAATATTAATTAATTAAAATCAACAAAGCCTCCGTGCTAGCCTCAAATCACATAGGACTACTCTGTGATAGCAAATGGCGCAAATGTATTTTTATTGATAATAAAATTACAGATCAGAAGGCAAAGAAAAGTTCACTATGCACACATCTCTACAGCTGACCTCATTACGAAAACATATTATTGGCATTTTTGAATTCTTGGTGACTAAAACGTCACGTGTGCAGTGAACGCTCTGTCATAGCAAAACAGTCTGGTGTTAGTGTTTAAACGTTGATTACATACACCAGTTTGAAAACCGCTGCATTACAAGAAAACACATTACCAACCGATACAGTACTATACTACTATTAAATACCAGTACTATTTAAATGCCATTGACCTGACTGGTAAATTCTTACCTTCCAGCTGCCACTTTATTTTGACAATTTCCATATAAAAAAACTGCACTTTTTTTCTTGACATTTCATTCTTTGCCCCAAAGTAAATATTTTGGACAGTTTTCAAAACAATTTTTGCTTTATGTTTACAACACACATTGATGTTGTTGATATGATAAACACATACATCTGCTTCAGGTACTGTATTTAATTTTTTTCAAGGTTAAACGATGGCCCGTGTTACACAGAACACTACAAATAAAAAGTAAAATATACAATATGTTTTTCGTTGGTTTTGTGGATTTGCTACATTTTAATACTGCACATGATATGGTTTTGAAAATGCTACTTACCAAAACCGTGACTGCACGTGAACTGTATTACATAATAATTTCCTTTATTCAGATTCCAGTGGTGTTTTCTCAATGCAAGATGTATTATAAGTGCTGTATTAAATCACATACACTGTGTATATATATATATATATATATATATATTTATATTTTATCATGCCATCATAGGCCTACTGGCGAAATGGCCAAGAGACAGTTGGTGCTTAACACATACTGAATTATTTTGACACGAATTTTAGCATTTTTTGTCATAGAAAAGACAAATTTCACATATTTTCTAACGTTACCGTAGGCTACTTTTTTTTTTTTTTAATAAATGATGCGGTTTTCGTTTCACAAATCTACTGCACTTTGTCCATAAACTGTACTGCAGTACGCTGAAGTACATATTTCTCCCATTCACTTGGTAGGTCACTTCGTATCTCCAAACAACAGACAGATATTTTGTCTAGCAAATAGATAAGTTTACCGCCGATGAATTTCACGGTATTTTTAAGCACAAATATAATAGCCTACATTTCAATAGCCACTGCCAACGCTGATTACTTATTCTTCCAGAAGTAATGGTCGGGTGTAACAGGGATACAAGGTTATATTTGCGCCGGGCCATGTTGTTACCAAGCCTGATGTTGTCGTCCAGGCTTTACTGTGAAACTGACTGTAACCAGGGAGGGCGTGAGCGCATTCTACTGGACTGGAGAATAAAAGTACAGGAGTTTAATTATGAAAACGCAAGTGTAAACAAACAAGTAAAAAAGATTTGCCTGTCATCAGACATGTCATGTTAATACAAAATGGATTAATTTACTGCGTATTAGTATTATGTCTGGTCTGGGAAGGGGGACACACAGGCGCGTTAAAAGAAATTCAGCTGGACATTTATTATTTCAGGGGGCATTGGCGCAATGGCGCGGCCTAGCAAGAACAGTGAACATGCAGGGTTGATCTAGCTCTGCAAACATGAAGTCACCACCTCAAATGGTTTCTGAAGATACAGTATGCAGCTTTGACTTTAAACTTGTGTACTAAAATTTTAAAAAAAATAGGACTGTGGTTAGAATTGTAAATCAATAAGGGGTATATGTTTAAATAAAGAAAATATGAATAAACATCTTGCCTCAATATAAAAAAGCACTGTTTTTTAAAGGGTTTTTTTAAAGGGGGAGATGTGACATACTAAAAATCGCTGTTTTAAATGTCTCCACCGTCTATCTACTTGCATTGTTTTAGTGACATTTATTTTCCTGACTAAGGTGGTTTTGAAAGTTTTAGCAAACATAATATGTTGTGTCCAAATCTGTTAACCAGAACTTGTCCGACGAGCAAAGTATAACGGCAAAACTTGTTGTCCCTGGCGTTGGGCAATACAAACTGCACACCCCTGTACCTAGTCATTGCACAAAGCATTCTCTAGAAAGCTTAGTACAGAAGTATAATATGCAACCATTATGGGTATTTACCTCCTAAAGACCCAAAACCTGAATAAGGTATACCAAAGCTGCTCAGCAAGCCTGTGACACAGTTATGCCCCACCCCCAAGGGTACAAGAGGACTGCACTCACAGATCTCAGCGTCATTTTCACAAAGGCACCTTACCACAGTTGTAAAACAAATATATAAATTGCTTTCAACCACAATATTATACTACGTTATTCTTTGTATTCATTTTCTGAAGTAAATACAACAAGTAAATTGTAGCTGTTCATTTAACATTTATAATTATAAAGCAGTTTAAATATAGGCCCTGTGTCTTGTTCTAGTAGTTTACAATAGCTTACCTGCACTATCTATTATTATTGGTATCCAATATGGGCAGACAATCAGCATCTATCTGTATTGATAATCATTTTTTGATAATGATTTTGATAATCCTTTTTTTTTTTCAATTGAGATTTGATTTTGTATGTAAAAAAACCTGAGAGTGTGTAAAATCTCTGTATACTAAAGATCTGGTATAACTAGATTTCCCTCATCCCTGAAACTGTTTAGTTGGTCTGCTGTACAGATCGCCTCCACACACATACTTACTGTACTGTGAATGACACAGGAATACTTACTGTGAGACACACATATGCTAAGAATTGTATGTGTAAAGTGAAATGTGCAGTTGTGAGCAAACATTATCGGTCCCTGGGATAGTTGAATTTTGCCAATGTTGCTGCATATACATCATACACAGAACTGAAGAAGCAGAGAGGGACTATAGCTAAGTGAAACTTATGTCAGTTAGTTGGGGGGGGGGGGGGGGGGGCTTGTTGTTTATTGTGCAGAGGAGATTTGCAAATGTCACCAACAGGACATGTAAAAATAGAAATATTTGACGTTATGGAGGTATCACTGGCAAGTGCACTGGGAAAAATCTCAGTTTATCTAGGAAAAAGTTCAGCAGTCAAATATAAAAAAAAATATCTAAACAAACAGCCAGCCCCTAACTAACAGGAATGCATTTATATAAACTGAAAATAGTCAAAATAGTATCTGTTAACCTTACCTAACCCTTTCCGGTCCACTGTCGGACTGGGTCCGACATTGCAATTATTCCTCACAGGTCCTTTGTCGGACTGGGTCCGACATCATTATAGCAATGCAAAAAACGGGTTTCTAGTCGTTTTTTCTCCGGAAAAAGCCGAGAAAACCATTCAATTGCCGAGTGGGAGCGACAGGAGCCGAGACAAGTCGAAAAAAAAAAAAAGGCGTATCTCATGAATAGTCATACATGGTATCTGGTATCAGATAACGGGGCGGGTCGTAAGTAAACAAGTTGGCTGACTGAATCAGCGCACAGAACACAGACATTTGCAGAGCTTTTTTGAGATGGTATAGTAATAAAATAATGACTTGGATCGCATTATTGAGGAGTTTGGTGATAAAACGAGTGATCCGGAGATGATCGATCGGTATGTACGACTATTATTATTATTATTATTATTATTTATTTCTTACATAGGTGAACGCTATAGCAAACGAAAGGGTGGGGCGGGGCTGGAGATGACTAGTGAGTGCTTTGTTGATATGCAGGGCCATTTAAACCCGTTTGACTGTGGAAAAAAATACTTTTAAACAGCGCGTCTAAAATTAACTGAGTGTGTGAAAATTAATTAGACCTGACGTGCCTGACGCGCGATTAATAAATGGACCGCAAAGGGTTAATATATGCAGATTGACAGATAACCTACGGAAAGTGTGCTTTCTCTTATGCCTTGCTGGTATAACTAAAGTTGCTGCTCAAAAAACATGAACAATACAGTCCTGAAAAATTGTAGGTTTTGCAGCTAAGGGAGTTTCATGTTCATATCAACATGACATTAAAAAAATGTGATATACAGTACAAACCTCCAATATAAAAATTAAATTTGAAGATATGATTAAAGCAGACTGTACCGTTGAAGGCATCCCTTCAGCTGTCATCGCTGATTGCATTAATTTAATAGTACTATAAAAACGGTTTAGCAAATATTGGTGTAATTTGCTGTTAGGCAAGCACCCTTCTAGTCTGCAGTAGGTAACTTTAGCATAATTTAAATTCTACATTTTCTTCTTGTCTATACCCCAATGAATCTCAGATGTCTTCCTACATTACATAGATATTTATAATAAATACACTTCAGGAAGCAAATGATTGTTTAAGACCCATAACCAGTTAATAGTTTGATTCATCGTACAATCTTCTGAAGAAAGAAGCTGCTGCTACAGTGCAAACGGTACTGGAGGAAAGGTCTGAATGTCTAATTAAAAAAGAAATACACAGATGGCTGTTTACCACAGCTCGGTTTATATTTCAGCTAAGCAAGCCAGCTACATATTGTTTGAACACTGCCAAAGTGGTTTGTTTTAATCTCTGCACTAGCCACCAGTGCTAAAGGGCCTGTTAATATCCGTCTCTCGGGGGTGGTTAATAAGGAAGTCATCAATCCTCCATGAAAGACAGCATCAGAGGCCTTTGTACTTCATCACAAGGTGAATTCATGTTAGAAATCACAGACTAAAATAAACAATGACTTTCCAATTATTTTTTTTTCTCTTTTGATGCTTAATATAGAAAGCCATACCTACAACCAACCCATTAAATGAAGCTTGGGGAATAGGTGGATTTTATCAATTGTGTTTAAAAAAAATAAAAAAGCAACCTTGAACCCCCACATTAATAATATTTTCAGATCCAATAGATGTTATTAGTAATGGTTTGGCTTTTAGATACACATGGTTCCTGCAGCTCTCAGCTGAACAAATTTAAGACTTTAAGACCAATCTTTAGAAAATGTAAGACCACATCAAGACATCACATCAAGTATACCAAACGTAAATGCTAAAATTGTGACTAGTTTAAATACCATCTAACAATTATTTATTCAAGCTGTATGAATTGTAAAAGAATCAAACATTTTGATGCTAGTACAATACATACAGTACCAATGCAATGATAACAGTTGATGACAAGGGTTATTGTTCAATCTTTCTTTAATCAATAGAGCAGCAGTTCATTCCAGCTGATCAACAAACAACTCAATTATATATTTATGAAATCTTAAATGACATTAAGAGCTGTCAAAGCTGAAAAAAACCCAGCACTCACTTGACCTACGTTCTGACACGTTATAAACATTAAATTAAATAGTTTTACTATATATATATATATATATATATATATATATATCCTGGAGATAACATAACAGTTTGAACCATTAGCATTGATCAATCAAATTTAATCTTTAAAAAAAAATAATAAAAAAAATAGTCCATTGCATTTCTTGTTTTTTTTCTATACATTTGGAATCACTCATTGTTTTTTACAACAACAAAGAGGGGCTCGAACGAGTGGTATTTGTGGAACTAAGCCATTGTGTTTATTCAGCAACACACATAGGCTACAACTAGTAGTGATTCATTTAATTTATTTTTTGAATTTTTTGTTTTTTGTTTTTTGATAGCTCCTTGGTCTTCATGATGCTATTTGTTTAGATATGCTCTCTAACAAACTCTGGGACAAACTCCAGAAACAGGTGTATTTAATCTTAGATCATGTGACACTTAGCGGTCCATTTATTCAGCGCGTCTCAGGCACGTCAGGTCCAATTTATTTTCACACACGCAATTTATTTTAGACGCGCTGTTTAAAAGTATTTTTTTCACTGTAAAACATGTTTAGAAGGCACTGCATATCAACAGGACACTCAGTACTGCATCTCCAGCCCCGCTCCACCCCTCGTCCGCTGTTTTTTTTGGATAAAGGCGTCTGCTAAATAAACAAATAATAAAATTATTTACAAATAAAAAACTGAAAAGTGTTGATTGCATAAGTATTCACCCCCTTTGCTATGACACCCCTAAATAAGCTTTGGTGCAACCAATTGCCTTCAGAAGTCACATAATTAGTTGAATGGAGTCCATCTGTGTGCAATTAAAGTGTCACATGATCTCAGATTATATACACCTGTTTCTGGAAGGCCCCAGAGTTTGTTAGTGAGCATATCTAAACAAACAGCATCATGAAGACCAAGGAGCTATCAAAACAAGTCCGGGATAAAGTTCTGGAGAAGCACCAATCAGGGTTGGGTTATAAAAAAATATCCCAAACTTTGAACATCCCCCGGAGCACCGTTAAATCCATTATTAAAAAATGGAAAGAATATGGCACAACCGCGACTATAGAGAAGGCCGTCCACCAAAACTCAGTGACCAGGTAAGGAGAGCATTAGTCAGAGAAGCAACCAAGAGGCCAATTGTAACTGGAGAGTATGGTAATGAAGGAGCTGGAGAGATCCACAGCTGGGATGGGAGAAACCGTCCATGGGACAACTATAACCCGGACGCTCCACAAAGCTGGGCTTTATGGAAGAGTGGCGAGAAGAAAGCCATTGCTGAAAATAACCCATATCAAATCCCGTTTGGATTTTGCCAAAAGGCATGTGGGAGACACAGCAAACATGTGGAAAAAGGTTCTCTGGTCTGATGAGACTAAAATTAAACATTTTGGCCTTAGCGCAAAACGCTGTGTGTGGCGCAAAGCCAACACTGCTCATCACCCTGAGAACACCATCCCCACGGTGAAGCATGGTGGTGGCAGCATCATGTTATGGGGATGCTTTTCAATCGGCAGGGACCGGGAAACTGGTCAGGATTGAGGGCAAGATGGATGGAGCCAAATGCAGGGAAATTCTAGAGGAAAACCTGTTTCAGTCTGCAAGAGACCTGGGACTGGGGCGGAGGTTCACCTTCCAGCAGGACAATTACCCTAAACACACAGCCAAAGCTACACTGGAGTGGTTTAAAAACAAGAACCTGAATGTCTTAGAATGGCCCAGTCAAAGCCCAGACCTCAATCCGATTGAGAATCTGTGGCAAGACTTGAATATTGCTGTTCAACGGTCCCCATCCAACTTGACAGAGCTTGAGCAATTTTTCCAAGAAGAATGGGCAAAAATTGCATGGTCCAGATGTGCAAAGCTGGTAGAGATCTACCCAAAAAGACTCACAGCTGTAATTGCTGCCAAATGTGCTTCTACCAAGTATTGACGAAGGGAGATGAATACTTATGCAACCAACAAATGTCTTTAATTAACTTTTGTGTCACAATAAAAAATATTTTGCACCTTCAAAATCCATTTTAATTCCAGGTTTTAACACTACAAAATGAGGAAAAGTGCAAGGGGGGTGAATACTTATGCAAGGGACTGTATATATATATATTTGTGTGTGTGTGTGTTTTGGACAATCAGTTTTGTTTGCAGACAACCAGTGATCTGCCTTGATATATAGATATATAGATATACACTACCGGTCAAAAGTTTTAGAACACCTCCATTTTTCCAGTTTTTATTGAAATTTACGCAGTTTAATGTCTCAATGTACTCTGAAATTAAAGCATAGAACAAATAAACAATTGGAGATAAAAATAAATCATGGAATCGTTTTGTTTAACAAAATTTAATCTAAATTTTTGACTCAAAGTAGCCACCTTTTGCAGATATAACAGCCGAACACACTCGTGGCATTCTTTCTACAATGGAAATCAAATATTGTTCGGAAAGTTCTTCCCAACACTGTTGCAGAAGTTCCCACAAATGTGTTGCACTTGTAGGTTGCTTTGCTTTCACCCTTCTGTCCAGTTCATCCCAAACCAGCTCGATGGGGTTTAAGTCTGGAGACTGTGCTGGTCATTCCATGATTTGAAGCCTACCGTCTTGTTCTTTTCTTCTAAGGTAGTTCTGACATCGCCTGGAGGTATGTTTTGGGTCATTATCTTGCTGTAGGATGAACCCCTGACCAACTAGGCATATACCAGAGGGTATTGCATGGCGCTGCAAAATGCTGTGGTAGCAGTTTTGGTTCAGGGTGCCACTCACTCTGTGCAAGTCGCCGACTCTGGATCCAGCAAAAGAGCCCCAGACCATCACGCTTCCTCCTCCATGTTTGACAGTTGGTGTCACACACCGAGGAACCATCCTTTCGCCTACTCAACGGCATACAAAAACCCTGCGTGATGAACCGAAGATTTCAAATTTTGATTCATCGGTCCATAAGACCTTCTTCCAGTGTTCAGTAGTCCACTGGCGGTGCTTCATGGCCCAGGCAAGCCTCTTTTTCTTATTTTGCCATCTTAGCAATGGCTTTCTTACTGCCACTCGACCTGTCAAACCAGCAGCTCGAAGTCTTCTCTTCACAGTTGAAACTGAGACTTGCTTACTTCGACCAGTGTTAAGCTGTGCTTGAAGCTGTTGTCCTGTGAGCCGCCTATCACGCAAGCTGTTGACTCTCAGAAACTTGTCTTCTGATTCTGTTGTGGCTTTGGGTCTGCCAGACCTCTTCCTGTCAGAGTTTCCTCCAGTTTCCATGTGCCTTTTGATGGTGTAGGAAACTGTACTCACTGACACCTTGGCTTTCTTTGCAATTTCTCTAAAGGAAAGACCTACACTTTTAAGGGTTATAATGGTCTGTCTGTCTTCCTTTGTTAATTGCCTTTTTCTCGCCATTATGAGAGCAATATACTACTTCCTGCAGTACAATACTGTCCAAATAATGCTTAAGAGGGTGTAGTAACACAGTCTGTTCCAACACTGCTTTTATACAGACAGAGGGTTTGTAAGTAATCAACAAAAGTTGGGACACCTGTAGGAATTGTTAGCATCAACTTTCAAGGCTTAATTTACTTCCATTGCTGCAGAACAGCTGTAAGTTGTTAACCCATTACTTGTTCCCTGAAAAAGGCCTTTTTGTATAACTCTGAAATGTACATTATTTTTCAGTTTTTGGTAACCTAAACTTTTTTTTTTAACCTCTGGCAGTTTACCGCTTACCTTTGTACCTTTGTATTCACTGGACTTGAACTGCTTAAATTTAATAAAAACTGGAAAAATGGGGGTGTTCTAAAACTTTTGACCGGTAGTATATTATATATATATATATATATATATATATATATATATATATATATATATATATATATATATATATATATATATATTATATAAAATCAACTTTCTTTTCCTAAAAAATCTGATCCAAATCATTACAGTATGCCACACTGAGGTGTCATAAAAAAAGGAAAGTGAATTAAAACTTCAATAAAATAGAAAGTTATCAATCACTGACTTATTCTAAACTAGAACCTGCTATCACATCTTAACCTTTCCCTTCAATTTAAGAGTTGATGTTATCTGTACAGGTTAACACATAACTTTAGGTTTGCTTTTCACTCTTCAGTAGACCTGAAAATTGCAATACATTTTATCTGAAAGCACAGAATGGAGAATAAAAAATGTAATATTATAATTAATTATATTGAAGAAAAGAGTATAATAACCTATCAGTGTACAGCTATGGCTATGATTTTGTATCACCCTATATAATTAATTAAGTTTGCTTCATAAAGTCGAATGAAACCTGCTGAATAATGTTACGTTAGCATAATGAATTACATACTGTTTTGTAGTTTTCCATATAGTTAACAAAAAATGTGACATTTTGAAATCTAACATGAAATACTGTACTACTATTATGGTTTCTGGTAGACTTTTGTGATCATTTTGTAGATTTTTTGAATACATGATAAAAATATCAAAATTATGTTCACAGACACAGACACACACACACATTATATATTATATATATATATATATATATATATATATATATATATATATATATATATATATATATATATATAAATAGATTGGCTTCAGTGAGTTACAGGAAAATAATTTCATCTAGGGATTCTGTGACATCATAGATTACAAGACCAATAACTGAATATATTTTATTTAAAGTGCGTAATACATACAGTATAAACAGAAATAATGGAAAAACACCAGTGTTACATTTAAAGTTTAATACACTGTAGCTCTACAGTACAATACAACCTACATAGAAACTGTGTAGGCAATGTTCTATCCCTTGTTTTTGTGTATTTTGCTGCTATCAAGATATAGCCTAACAACTACTGTACTGCACAACAATGCTAGTATTAAAATTTCTTGCTTTTGCAAACATTTCATGTTTTTCAGTACGTGTCTTGCAGCTCTTGACCATATGGAATTGTTGGTGTGCGGCTTGTAGGGTCAGGACGTTTGGCCACCCCTGCTGTATGACACACATACTGTTATGTCTCTGCTACTTCTGAACTTTCACTGTATCTTCTTATGTTTCTAGATGACATCCACAATGAGTTTTCACATCCTAGCCTTAATGTATTATGTTTTGTTTTTCACTGTACTTAATGTAGTATGCATTGTATGCATACTGTATCTTGTAAAATGCTTTGTGATGGTGGTCCACTATGAAAGGTGCTATATAAAATAGAGTGATTGATTGATTGATTGATTGATTGATTGATTGATTGATTGAAGATTAAAAGACAAACACAATGGCATTATGAGAATGGAGGAATGGGATTTTCGAGAAATATATTGCTTGAGTACGAGCATTACAATATCCGAGTATTCGAATCTAAAGGCAGACAATACTCTCCTCTACATAGAAGTGTGCATAAACCTCCCAAACATTGCCAAGTCCTATTTTTAAATGCCAATCTAACACACAATCAAGTAATATAATAAGTAATGAATATAATGTTTGCCTTCTTGTGCTGTTAATTGTATGGTCAAGCATTACTAAATAACGTAACATATTCACACGCTCGCACACGCAGTACTTTAAATTGTTAAAAAGCGATGCCTCGCCTACCTGTTTTAAGTATGTCTCGGAGGTCCTTTATTTTAGTGTAGTAGTTCCAGTATAAAAACAAAACTAAACCAACGGCCGTTCAGTCCAAAATCATACAGAACAATTTCAAGTGAAAAAAGCCATCCGCCTAGTATTGGGAAGATTAGGGAATGCGAAATCCACTGACAAGAAATCTGCTCGGTACAAAATCCAAACAAAAAAAACAATTCCAAGTCAATGTGAAAACAAAGAAATAGTCAATAAAAAAAATAGCCCAGTGTCAATCTTTCTGCTGCACCAATTAGAACTACTTGGAGGCAACTGCCAAACCCCTTCCTTTTTATAACTGAGCTCACGTGAAGGCGGTACGCATGCATGGTTTTGAAATGTATTTAACTTATTTTCATATAAGTGACATTTTTTTCGAGTACTCGGATAATAAATGAAGTGCATGAGCAAGTTTTGTTTCCAGTGCTCGAACTCACCCCTTGTTATGAGCCCCACCCCTTTCTTTTCATGCAAAATATTATGGCACAGTCTGGACCCGCAGGGCATAAGCATTTATGCTCGCAGTGTATGATAAATAACATCTAGAACTCCAAAACAAACTGTGCAGTCTCAAATTTGTTAAGGCGGCTGCTACATTCCTAAGCACCGCTGCTTAACAACAGGCCCATTGTACTCCAGTTTCAGACCAGGCCTTTCAGTGGTTGCCAGGATTACATTCGGACAGGAAATATCACTTTGATTTCTTCCTGCATAATATTTCAAAACACACTGTAACAACGATGGTCTTCTTTTATATAAATTATTTCTACTACAACGGACCAATTGGATCTCTGTAAACAGTTTTATAGCAGCCAGTTGAAAGTAATGGGAGGGGGAAAAAATAAATAAATAAAAACTGTACTTTTACAGTTCTTGTTAACCAAACATAGCTATATCACATCATTTTACTGGCGTTTTCAGCCAAAGGTTGATGTATATGTTATATTTCAAAAATATGTTAAATAATAAAATGTGGGTCTCCCAACTCATCCAGCAGTTAGTAAACTAAACACCGACTCCCCTAATGGTTTCTCAGAAACCTGACATTTACTTTGGTGATAATAGAATGATCAGCATGTATCTTCAGTGACCACAATATGTAGATCTCGTTTCTTTTGCTCTTAGGAGTTATTCAGTATGTGCCAAGAAGACTTTCAATTCAAAGAATTTCCATTACGACAGGCCTAGCCCTTCTCTAACTATCGCTTTTAAAAAGGACTTCCTGAAAAGGAGTCCAAAGGAAAAAATGTCACATTTCTGGATTCCAATACTAACATCAAGCATACATGGATCAGTCATACCTTTACCTTTAAAAACAAGACCTCAACAATAAGAACTACTGTATAACACGTGACAGGTTGCTGACTGATGCAATTACTGTACATGTTGGTTGGCAATTAAAGTAAATGAAGCACAGCACAATAGAATATCCTTTGCCATGCATATCTAGGTACTGTAATTCTCTCTCAGTATACCATCCTTTTAAACAATAGGAATCTATAAACAGAATATTAGTTTGGGTGCATTCATACAACCCCTCTATTTCATGCTTGTACAAATATATCCACCCCAGTTTCATCTTAATGAGATAGGGGTTGCCACAGCACTGGACATCTGTGATTCTTTTGATACGGTCGAAACTCTAAACACTATGTGAAACATTATATACTGGGATTTTTTTTTTTTTTTTTGGGGGGGGGGGGGGGGGGGGCTGATCTACATAAAAAAAAAAATGTATACTAGTATACAGCATTTAGTAGAAAGCACTCTGGTAAAAGTTAAACTGCATGACCCATGCATTTGCCCCATAAGTATTTATATAAAAAAAAGTAGCTAATTAGGAGCATGCTTCAAAACCACATCCGAATGTCTTGGTTTAGGGTGTGTGAAGCTGCCATCTGGCAAAGTAACCATTCATCATAACCCAAAGATTTCTTACAATCACTTAGGTATGCATGGCTTTCCAGGCACGCCTGACATTCCAAAGAAGTGTGCAAAACAAAGTAAGTTTTTCCGACATTATGCTGTTTATGGTCAGCAGAAATTAAGCTGTGCAAAATAATGGGCGGTTATTTTGAACCATAACTGCTGATCCACAAATTGGGTACCAACAAAATAATGCCCAACAGGTTAAACTGTATTTCTGAACATAAAATTATAACCTTCAGCAGTGAGATATACAGTATTTTTGCAACTAGAGTTATACAGTTGGTTTAAAGAAAATGTGCATTTGATCAAATCATTATTATTTTGGTTTTTGAATTACATGTTCATATTCAGTTAGTTTTTTGTAGCCACAGAAGTAGAATCTGAAAAGCGCTGCACTAGCAGTAACTGTGCCATCAGTAAAAAGCATCACCCCATCAGCAGTAACTAACAGCACTACACAGCTACTTGCAGTGCACTAAATTAATTTAATGAAAAATAAACGTGACCTAGCATTGTTCCCGCAGTCTCCTCAGACTGACCAATTTAGTCATGTTTCCCAGGGGTCAGTCCTTCCACTTTCATTTACCATGTTCATTATTACCCCTTTGCTGCCCAGTGTCCAACATATTTGACATTGAGAAAACAGACGTTAGATATGTATGGAAACATACCAAGGGCAGTACAGGGTTATTGCAACCTCAAGGCCTACTCAACTTGTATTCTTTCAACACAAATTAAGTCACGTGTCTCCTGGACATTTACATTATGAACTAGTCATGGGAGTGTTACTTTCTGTCCATTTTTCTCTTTAAATGCAGTAAGCCTTTTTACATCCTGTATCCTAGGTGTAAGGCCATTGCTGCTGCTTTTTTTTTTTTGTTGTTTTTTTTTTTTTTACTTCCAAGGGGGGTTTTCTCCAAGGCATTTTTTGTCCTGTTGCTTGAGGAAATTGAAGTGCTTAACAGTAAAATTACAACTGAACCATACTGTGAAGGATTCCCATCATTAGGTGTTCACAGCATTAAAAATTACTTTGTTTCCATAGTTACTCCTTTGGAAGATAAGCGTGGGCATCTGAGAGACAGGATACAAACTGATCAAAGCATTAGTGCAACCATAACTAAAATGGGAATATAATTGTTATGATGTGAACCACGGAAGTTGCCACTAGTATAGACAGGACACCTATTTACAGAAATCCATTGCACACACAAATGGGAGGGTCCTCAATCTTGGACTCTTGTTTTTATTAGGGCTATGTTCAAAAGGTTTGTTCACTAGCCAGGAATTCAAAGTTAGTTCTAAAAAGTTGTAGTGCTTCAGTAAAATATGTAATATCTAGTGTACAAGACAGTGTAAGATAAATGCTATGGTAGAATATGTTTGAAACCTACAAAATATATGCTAAACTGAGCACAGTCCACCCCTCCAGCTCGTGTTATCCAACTATATATGACAGAGTTTAGACTTTTTTAAATTTGGAAATATTCTTCATGTATGCATTTTTTCCTGCTTCTGTAGCTGAGTTAAGGTCTCAAATGTTGGGTTTGCAATGGGATCTACAAACTATGTTGCCGCTTCCTTTCCGTAATTATGTAACCTTTCCACGGACCAACTGAAAGGAGACGGGATTCAGGCGCTAACAAAACTACATTATTAATTAAACAGAGTCTGTGTTCGGGTCAGGAACACACCATAAAAACAATAAATCCTTCCTCCTGTCTCTATCCTAAAAACGCACTCACTGTATTCCACACACACACATGCTCCGGCTCTACCAGTCCCTTCACACACAGAGAAGAGAGCAGGCCACTCTCGTTGGGGGGGGGGGGGGGGGGGGGGGGGTGCAAGGGCATCTAGAAAACATTCTGAAATGCCTCACCCAACTTGCTGGAATTGATGTCTTGTGATTTTTATATAGATTGTATATATTATATATTTTTTTTGTTGCAACTTTCTGTTATGTGGAATTTAATAAATGAGAAACAAAATGCGGTGTTTTTCTCCATTTTACAACGCCATTTCCACGTTTGTTTTATTTGAAGTGTTTATAGTTATGTTACATTCTTCGTTTGTTTGTTCAGCTACAAAAAGGCACAAGTAACCTCATGTTATTAGTTTATGAAAACGTGTCTATGGCCACCGTTTACTGCAATGGCAAGGAATGAAAAAATGTATAACTTGAACTGCTAGTTGGCATCTGTTGTTTTGTAGTTAATTGACTGGGCCTACACAACATATTCTTTACTTCTGGGATATTTTTCTACTTTAACGTGTTATACATTGTAACATCTTGCTGTAAAATAAAGGCACACAAACAAGGGCCACACCCCCTGGTCCCTGCTGCTGTGCTGTCTCTGCCTGCGTTCAGAGCAATATAATGACTTTATTACTTTTTTAAAATGAATGAATATCCAAACAAATATTTAAATTATGAGCGAGTATCCGAACATGTAAATCCTGTGTTCGTCCCAGCACTAGTTAGAAGCTACATAGTGAATGTTATTAACAACAATTGGTGGGACGCACATTTATTAAAGTTAACATAAAATGCAACAAGGCCTATATTTCACATTATGTCAAAGTTCATTTAATTTCTTTAAAGCCTTACTATTTATTCATTTCAAACAGGAATATTTTTTAAGCTAAATATTTTTCAAACATTTCAAAGTTATCCAGTGTGTTGCAGACTTTGAACTTGATCTGCTTTTTCTTGCCCTGGGGCACAGTAAGTAGGTTGCTGTATACTGCTTGTTGCTATGCAAAGTACTGTATGCAGAGGAATGTAGTGTTAGAAACCAATCCATAGGAGTGTGTAATACAACAAACTCATTACAGGAATAAAAAGAAACTGTGCAGAATGCATCGGAGTGCATTTTACACCGGTGCACGGCCAGATTAAAAAATTAAGATATTTCTAAAAGTACATGTAGGTTGACTAAATTCCTCCTATACCAAGCTACAATTTAAATGAGGACACCGTTTTATATTCTCGTCGCGACTGTCCAATTGTACTTTAATTCAGCCTACAAGCTGTCTTGAAATGTAGCGTGTACAAATCATTTGTAATGTATTCTGTAAAACTCAATCCAACCACAAAAAGTTTCAGAAATAATTGAAACTGAATCACAGAGCCTATTCTTACAGCAAGTAGAAAAAATATTGTGAAGTCAAACCAAATTTTTATCACTCTTTATATAAAAAAAAATTAACACAAGCAGCGATTAAAGCATTACAGACCGATACAAATACCTTTGAGATATTTTTCACCAAATGACTTCAATTTGTGGCAGCCATTTTTTTCACTTTTTTAATGTAATGTCCTTTTTAAATTGCATCGTCACATATGGAAAATCAAGAATATGGTGTGCCGTACAGAACAGTACCCTTGCCTCATATGATGGGGAAAACAGTCAGACAATGAATGCAGCCCTTTCACAGAGGTGGAACTTATGGTATTCAAGCAATCCCTTGATAAACACAGGTGATGTGCAGGAAAGGGGGAATCTGCTAGTTTAAAAGTACATCAACATTTTATTGTGGTTTTAAACAACAAGCTGTCTGTACTTATAATGGCAACTGAGAGGAATCCTGTCAGTTGTTAGAAACATTTTTTTTAAAACAGCAGCTTATAAATGTTTGTGCAACAAAATCCTTTCCTGAACAGTCCTGTATCCTTTCCAATCACATATGCACTTACTGTGACAATGGCCATGTCTGCTAAATGGTCTTTAGAAAGAGAGGGTGGTAATACTGAGAGTCTGATAATGAATGAAATAATGTTCAGCACTGTTTAACTGCTTTTTGGCAAGCTCCTGTACTATCACTCTACAAATGTAAAATCATTTAACAGCACTTTATTGGACAGCTTTTAAAAGTAAAAATTAGTGATAAGGTAATGTGACACATAATGTATAAACAACTAGAATGCTTTTTCAATGTATTATAAGAATTAAAAAATGTCAGCCACAATATCCATCACATCCTCCAACATGTCTTTGTTAAACAAAATAAAATGCTCGTAGTATGAATGCGTGTCAAAGGTGGCAGCAGAAAATGTCACAACAGCATTACTTTACCATTATTCACTACACATTTCATTTACATATTACAAAAACAAAACTACAAATGCAAATGTGTCATTGTAAAAATACGTTGCCCTAATTAAACACACATTAATACAGTTCTATACATTCGTCAAAGCACCTAGACTGACCAGAGATAACCTCTCACTACATTCCACACAACAGTCCCACACTACCTAATCCACGGGTTTACACTGGGTATATATACCATCTGATGGCATGATTATTATCTGTTTTTATTTATAAAGCAATTAGTGTATTGTGAGGTGGGACACAGAGCAAAGAGGACTGCTGCTTACTCACGTTGTATACCAATAGCGTGTGCAGTTTCTTTAGGACACAAGGTTGTAATCTGCAAGCAGGAACCACAGACTGATAAAGATCTCTTGACTACACTTAATCCACCACTCCTGTCTTCTTAGCTTTGGAGACGTGAACTCTACTAGGATCAGTGCTACTTAATACTGTGAAAGGATAATGAACTCCATTTTCTCCTCTAATGAAAACCTAATGGTTTAATTTATTTCTGGTCAGCTAGTGCATATTAAATCAGTTCACATGACTGCTAACATCAAATAAAGTATACAATTTAAACTACTAAACATCAGATTTATTAAGTCCTAATTATGCAGAATTAATAGCACTCTAAAGATCTTATGCATTACCAAAAAATGAAAAGATGACACTGATGAATACTTTTCATCTAAATATTTGTCAACAACTAACTAGCGTGTTAAATTATTTGACCTCACGAACACTGACATCATTATGCCATACATTAAGATATGCCAGAACCCAATGCATGTCCCCCAATAATAGCCAATTACAATGCAATATTATTTATTTATTTTATTTTGGTTTCTTTAGAGCAGGCCTATGGAAATTGTATTACTGTATGTGGCATCCCTTCTTACTATCACCCAGTTCAGAATCCATGCATGGTTACATTTTAGTCCACTCCAAGGAAATCAAGCAGGACTTTAATGTTCATTTAAAAAAGAATTGGGAACAAAAAATGATTTGGCAAAAATTGCGTGCCAACACATTATACCAGGATAAATGTAAGGTGTTTGAAAAGAGGTAGTTGGGTTGATTGAATAAAAATGAATTTGTCTGCCTCTATTCTAGAAATATGTATTATTCACTTTTACCTCCAATCTCTGACTACAATTACAATTTTACCGACTTGTAATCCAGTTAAAAGGAAGGAAGCATTTGCTTTCAATTCCAATTCATTAACTATCATCACTAGATTATTCAAACACAAGAAGTGAATATCATTAGTTTCAGTAGGAAGATTTACAGCTCAACAAAAATGTCAATGTTGGATTACATAAATAGTCAAGAAATGCTGAAACCCTGAACTTGTCTTGTCTCTGCAATAAAAATGGGGTTTATTCATAGAATCAGACCAGGAGAAACTAATTTCATCGGTTCAGTGGCTGATCCATTTCAATTGTCGCTGTAAAGCAATTGAATTCACATCCCCCTTAAGAGGATTTGTGCTTGGGGAGCTTTGGTGCCAAGATGCTATAAGAGAGAGAGGGAACTGGGATATCCACATCTCCATCTAAACTCAAAGTGACGGCTAGTGTAAAGAAGAAATTCCAACCCCAGGCATGAGCAGCAGGTGGGAAACTCTTATCCCATTACACAAAACTAATTCAGCACAGAGGCAGGCATGTTTTTCAGTTTTCACTCTTGTTTACTTTAGTAGTAGTACTGGAATGGATCAGAGGGTCTACTGCACTCCAAAATAAAAATAACACAGCTTGAGGTATGATTTCTATATTATATAATTCAAATATTTTATTTGCAATTAAAAGTATGTATAACAGACCAACAAACGACAGGCAGCACTGAACAAAATCACCAGTAATGGCAACCACAAAGCTGCAGATGCAAGAGTCATTTTTAATCAATTGAAGAAACAATTCTCGAGCAGACCAATCTCACAATGGATGAAATTAATTACAAGGCTTTAAAGTCCACGTCACCTATTTCACATTACAATCTGGATATATTTGATTAAACTACACTATAATAGTGTTCTAAAAATATATATATCATTTATACTAATGCGCTATAACTAAGAAATTTACAATCTAAAGTTTGTTTTGAGTGCTTCCACCAAAAAGCCCTGATTTTGAATCTTGACATCTGTGACGTCACTAAGGGAAAACACGAACCATAAACATGCATGCATATGTCTACGGCATAAACAAAACGATCATACATACAGGCCTATTTCGCGATGGTTAAACGTTGTCAAAAACACATTTCACCTCAGGATAGGCGCAACGGAATGCATTGCATGAAAAAAAATAAAAGAAAGTAAAGTACTGTATTCCGTGAAAGTAAAATCAACGAGTTTGTCAGTGCACAATGCAATGATCACTTCGGAACACGGAGACTAAAGCTTTTGCTTGTTGCTTTCTGGCAGGTACAAATTTTATTTTTTTTCTCTTTTGTAAGACACTGGTACACAAGTTCACAAACACATGCAGACCTTTATAAAGACAGCTGTTCACAAAGACAATCAAGGGACCATTGATTCATTTTCCCCTGACAACATCGGAACCATTTAGAAACCAAAATACTTATTTATTTATTTATTTTTTTACCAGCCTTAAACAATTTTGTACCGTTTGCTTTTATATAAAAAATACATTTTTAAATAGCTGCATCTATTACCCTGTTCACTAGTGCTCAATACTACTGGGCTGTCCACTGTGCATAATCAGTTGTCTGCAAATGTTGCATTTGTTTTTTCAGACATCAGATATTATTATTATTATTATTATTATTATTATTATTATTATTATTATTATAATAATACAATATATCGTTATCAAATAAACTCAGTGGCCCAAAACTACCCAGAGAAAATAAACATGAGCACGGCTTTCATATCGCTGACTTAATAAAAATAATGTCAGAGTACTATAAACCAGTACAAACACATTGCGTGCTCAAGATTTCTGATGCAGAAATCAAAAGAATGAATCCACTCATCCAGCTTTTTTAGATGAGCCTTCGATTTTCAATTTTATCTTTAAGGTAATGTTCATATGCACATTACTGGGTAAGGGCGTCTGCCAAGAAATAATAACTATGTGCAGTTCACAAGGAGGTTAGGTTTAATTTCACTAAATCGGGGAAAGCATAAGTGTTTATTTCATGAATGAAGTTGAAGAGCTATACATGACCATGCAAGTCATCTCGGCCCTATAATAGGGGTGAGACCGAATAGTCGAACATTCGACTATTCGATAACGATGGCACCTATCGACAAGTGAATCCAACATTCGAAAGCTAAAAAAAAAAAATGTATATATTGATTTTTATTTTAAAGGCTGTACTGCTGATTGGCTCTCTATGTAGCGGTAATGAAGATTGACTGGAGGGTGGGATTTGTTATTTCCTGTCTGTGATTGGCTAAACTAGAACGTACCTCGGCTAACGATGGCTTACTCACAGAAAAGTTCTGCATAGAAATACTCTGACAAAGTAAATGAAAACACTGTTAAGTGTAAAATATGTGCAGTGCAATTAAACTACCACAAATCTACAACTGGTATGTTAACCCACCTAAAAGACAAACACCGTTCTGTGACGCTAGCAACGACAGAAAAGAAAAGAGGACCGCAACAAACCGCCATTGCATCCTTTGCGGTGAGGCCTCGTCAGTGTGACAACGTCGTACGTGCTGAAAAACATCAGCCCTTATTGCTAATATGGTGGCAAAGGACATGCTTCCCATAAGTTTTGTTGAAGGTGAGGGATTTCGGGAGTTGATGAAATTTGTGGAACCTGAATACACAATCCATGCACGAAAAACCCTGCACTAAAACAATTACCACTCGACTCGAAAAAAATGCATGCCGATTCAGCAGCGTCTGTCCGCAGAAACTTGTCAAAGGATGAGAAGGTGGTGATTACTACAGATGCGTGGACTGCACCGAATACCGAGTCGTACGTCATAATAACCTGTCATTTCATTGAGGATTGGGAAATGAAAAACGTAGTTCTACACTCGCGCCACGCCAGAGAGGCATACAGCAGAGAATCTCGCAAATGTGTTAAACACCGCTGTAGACCATTCGGGTTTAACTAGGGGGGGAAATCACTGCCTGTGTTCACGACAATGCCAGCAACATCATCTTCGGAGTTTGTTGAATGGGACTCGAATTTGTGCTTTGCACACACTCTGCAGCTCGCCTTCAACGATGGCTTTAAACTTGGTGCTATACATAATGTAGTCGGTGCGGCCAGCCGTCTTGTGTCGCATTTTCATCACAGTGCAATAGCTACTGAGGCTCTGAAGTTGAAACGAAAACAAACAAACTCTGCCTGAGCACCGTCTGCTGCAGTATTGCCGGACCTGATGGACATGCTGATTAAACAAGAATAAGTGAACATGATGATAATAATGGACATTGCTAGCCAAACCTAAAGTTTTAGTTAGGATTTTTTTTTTGCTTCCATGGCAGGCTAGTGCGTTAATGCCACTCAGGCCTTTTTGTTCATTCATTTATTTATTAATATTATTAAGCTAGCTACATACATAGCAAGCTGTTGCCTATACAGGCTATTTATTTTTTATTCACTGAACTCGAACGCACAGGTATGTTTCCGATTTGATTTAACGTAGACCGGTAGTCTATATGTTGTGTGTGGTTTGAAAACGTAGGAAAAGTAAATCGTTTAGTTAAGTGGATTGTATAAATTAGCTAGCTAGATAGTCTAATGCATTTTGTATTTCGCTGTTATGACCGGAAAACATTATTGCCACAAGGATGCTAATGTTAAGGCATTTGCCTCGCAGCTCACATTGCTAAACTATTATTGAATGAAAATTAAATTAATAATTGAATAAAAATTATACTTTTTTTTTTTTTTTTTTTTAAATTGTCACAACCTTTATAGTTCATTTGAAATTGTAATTAACGGAAAAGCTTGTGACAATATCGGTAAAAAAAATAACACTTGCTTGCAAAATACGAGAGTCTCACACGAGAGTTGACGGTATGCATAAGTTATGGCATTTCTGTATGTTTCCTAATAGGAAGGTATTTTTTACATAGCCTAATGTTTATTTAACAAAGTTAGCTAAGTATTTTAAAATAAAGTTCAGAATTTATTGCAGTTGCAATAATTGTCATTTTGCATTATTTCGCATTTAATGTACGTCTCATTTTGAATGGGGGGGGGGGGGGGGGCGACTATTCGATTAGTCGACCTCAACAGCTGTGGAATTATCGATAGTCAAAATATTTGTCGTGCACATCCCTACCCTATAATATTCAATGCTTTATTTTTTTAAGTGGATGTTAAACGGTAAACACTATTTCCAAGATATAAATGGTAAAACAAATCAAATATAGAAAACCACTTTTTCAGTTTTTATTTATTGCCATAAATGAACAGCTAGCCGGGGTTAACTGTATACAAGAACAACATTCAGAATTACCGACCTGCAGACAAGGGGGCGTGTCGCTCGCATTCCTATGCCAGCGTGGTTACTTCTGCTGGAGATTCAAAACAGATCAGAATCGGGTCTCAAACCACTTATTCTTCCTCCCCACAATTTCTTTCATTACACACCACACTCCTGCTGTCCTTATTGTAATACAGACTACACAAAACAGAGAAATTTGTATTGATCGCTTTCACAGTCTGAAGCGTTGTATATCTCTCAGCTGTTCCTGGTATGTGTTCCCCTAGTGACGTCACGCCAAATTCGTGCATCTCCGGTGCGTTATCAGTATTTTCTGGAATTATTGATAGTTTTACGTCTCCCAGTGCTCTAAAATCGATCATGGAGATTTAATTTCTTGTTCACTGTGAAAGTAAGACCCCAAAGCCAAAATAATGATTTTCTATGTGAGATATGGACTTTAAGAAAGGTAACAAGTCAACCAATCTCTAAGCTGTAGCCAAGACCTGCATTCTTCATGTTTACTAAAACATATAAAAGCCTCAAGTCAAAAGCATAACCGCATTGTTAAGAAGAATGAGTAATTGGCCTCCTACCGCAAGCCACAAATACATCCATGGGGTCTAGAAACATTACTCTGCTAGCACACGGTAACAAACCTTTACAGCTCTGGGTTTAAAACAGAAAGCACGGAACAGACTTAGTTTAACCACTCAAACAAGGTTTTACTTCATTTAGAAGACATCCCTGCGTAACAACAATGAGCAAAACATTTGGCTGGACAGTTTCTGTGCTTAAAATGAATGAAATGATTTCACAATGTTGTTAAACTGCAGAATAGTACATTTTATTTTTTCATTATTTATTTTACTGGATAGGAAAACATGTACAGTACTGTACATTCATTCAGACAAACCAATACATAAAATACATACAGTACTTTAGTCATTACAGACCCTATTTAAAGATGTATACAAATCAAAAAGAAGAATTCCCTGGTGGTAAACTTTGTTTTCATCATAAAGGAAGAGCTAAGCCTTACCTGGTCCCATTGGGACACAACGAGAGAGAACCCCTGGGCCATACTGTCCTTGTACCGTACATAGCCATAGTCTGGCTCCAATGATGAAAACTAGATTTTATCAACCTAAATCAAAACAATGCAGCACTGGCTTTGTCCCACCCCCTACTGTACAGTACAGGTCACAGAAAAGCCAGTACAGACGCACTGATAGGCTGATTAAAACATTGTTGTCATTTGAACAGGAGTATTTTTTTGGAAATGATTTGTCTAAGGACGTATTTATTTTTTTTCCCCCAAGTACAATGCACACAGGAAGGCGAAAAAATAAAAAAGGCTATCTACAGAAGGACGATACAGTGCCTATAGTAAGTATTCACCCCCCTTGGACGATTTCAGAGTTTGTTGTGTTACAACCTGAAATCTTGATGCACTTAAATGGGATTTTTTTTCCTTTGATTTACACAGCCTACTCAACACTTTGAAGAGGCAAGAACATTTTTATTGTGAAACAGTTAATGAAATATAAAGAAACTGAAATGTCTTGGTTAGACAAGTATTCACTTGGTAGAACCACCTTTGGCAGCAATTAAAGTTGTGAGTCTTTTGGGGTAAGTCTCTACCAGATTTGCACATCTGGATCGTGCAATATTCGCCCATTCTTCTTGGCAAAATTGTTCAAGCTCTGTCACGTTGGATGGAGATCGCTGGTGGACAGCAATCTTCAAGTCTTGCCACAGACTCTCAATCGGATTCAAGTCCGGGCTTTGACTGGACCACTCTAGGACATTCACTTTCTTGTTTTTAAGCCACTCCAGTGTCACTTTGGCTGTGTGCTTGGGGTCATTATCCTGCTGAAACGCTTTGCATTTAGGCCAAATAGTTCAATTTGTGTTTCATCGGACCACAGAATATTTTGCCACATCTTTTCAGTCTCCCACATGCCTTTTTGCAAATTCCAAGCAGAATTTTACATGGGCTTTTTTTTCAGAAATGGCTTCCTTCTTGCCACTCTTCTATACAGGCCAGATATGTGGAGTACCTGAGCTATTGTTGACACATGGACAGTTTCTTCCATCTCAGCCATGGAACGCTGTAGGTCTTTCAGGGTTGTCATTGGCCTCTTGCTGGCTTCTCTGACCAATGACCTTCTTACCCAGCTGCTCAGTTTGGGAGGACGGCCTGCTCTAAGCAGATTCTGGGTGGTGCCGTATACCTTCCACTTCTTAATGATCAACTTGACTGTGCTCCAAGGGATATTCAATGCCTTTGAAATCTTTTTATACCCCTCATCTGATCTGTGCCTTTCCACAACTTTATCCCGGAGTTGTTTTGAAAGCTCCTTGATCTTCATGGTAGTATCTTTGCTTTGAATGCACTACTGTGGGACCTTACAGAGACAGGTGTATTTAATGTGAAATCATATGAACCACTTATTGCACACAGATGGACTCCATTTAACTTATTGTGTGAATTCTGAAAGCAATTGGTTGCACCTGGGCTTATTTAGGAGTGTCATAGCAAAGGGGGTGAATACTTATCTAATGAAGACTTTTTAGGTTTTTATTTTTAATTGATTTGTTTTTTTCATCCCCCCCACCCCCCCATTTTCTAACACATTGAAAGTGTTGAGAGGTTGTGTAAATCAAAAGGAAAAAAAATCCCATTTAATGCATCAAGATTTCAGGTTGTAACACAACTGTGAAAACAACCAAGGGGGGTGAATACTTCCTATAGGCACTGTATGTAGTTTGTGTCGCTTGCATTGTGCAGTAGTTCATTTAAACCAGGTTTCTCTTTTTTCTCTCTGTACTTGTCCGGTATTCATTGGCCCCTAAAAAAGCTGAATTTCGCGGTGACCCCTCAATTTCCAGATTTCTGCTAAGTCGCGATTTAGGTAGACCCCTAATCATACATCAAGCCAGTAAGTCTTGAAACATGGCTTTATGGAATGGGAGCAACAAAAAAAAAATGAACAGGCTATTATGTGTGGACCCCAATCTCTTCTAAACTCAAATTAATACCAATCAAACCGAACATAGGACCACAGCACAAAAAGGTCAGCGTATTCAGTTTCTGCAGTCTGTGCCAAAGCCTGACAAAACTGCAAGTCATATAATTTTCTGCATCTGGCCTTTTATTTGAATTTCCGGAACGTGTTCAGAGCTGTGATTTATCATCCGGCATCTTTTCCCTTTGGTTGTTGTCAAACTGTTTTGTCATTCACAGCATGTTGCAAACCAAGGGTTCACAAGGTTTCTCTCCATATAGCTGTTGACGTGGAATCTACTTCATATTTTGTTCAGATTAATAGGAAAAAAATATAAAACAGAAAAAAAACACTGGCAAAATGATTTTTAAGAACATGATTCCTTAAATATTTTGAAGATTAAAACAGGAAAAACTGTTATTCATTCAAATATGATTTGAAGATAAGGGAAATGTTATGGGGTGGACTACTACCTACTGTATATACAGGAAGCACACACTGCTTGGGTGGTGTGAAATTGTTAATATGTCTATAAATCTATCTATCAATAACATTACATTATATTCCATAAAACCAAAGCTATTGGCAGGTCTGGTACCAGTTGATCAGGCCATCCAGCAGTTAAGTTCTCTCTACACCCGCTCCCTGGGCCCCCTCATCGCATCCTATGGTTTCTCATACCATTTCTATGCTGATGATGCTCAGATTTTCCTCTCCTTCCCCACCTCTGACTCCACCATCTCCTCCCGTATCTCTACCTGTCTGTCTGCTATTTCCTCCTGGATGCACTCGCATCACCTCAAACTCAACCTCTCTAAATCTGACCTCCTTTTCTTTCCCTCCTCCTCCCCCTCCTCTGATCTCTCCATCTGTGTTCCTCTGGAATCTACCACACTCTCTCCCTCTTCCTCAGCTAAGAACCTTGGAGTCACCCTGGACCCCTGCCTCTCTTATTCCCAGCACATCTCCACTCTGGCACGCACTTGCCGATTCTTCCTGAGCAACATCCGAAGAATCCGACCCTTCCTCACCAACTATGCTACCCAGCTCCTGGTCCAGGCCCTGGTACTCTCCCGCCTAGACTACTGCAACTCCCTCCTGGCTGGCCTCCCTGCGTCCGCCACCCGTCCGCTCCAGCTCATCCAGAACTCTGCTGCCCGCCTGGTGTTCTCTCTGCCTCGCTTCGCCCACGCTACTCCACTACTCCGCTCGCTCCACTGGCTCCCGATCACCGCTCGCATCCAGTTCAAGACTCTTGTACTAGCCTACAGATGCCTTGACTAGACTGCACCCAGCTACCTCCAGACCCTCATCTCTCCCTACACCCCCACTCGACCTCTCCGCTCCGCCTGCACTAGAAGACTAGCTCTACCTCCGCTACGCTCCCCTGCCTCCAGAGCCCGCTCCTTCTCCACCCTTGCTCTGCAGTGGTGGAATGACCTTCCTACAGATGTCAGGTCTGCCCAGTCCCTGACCACATTCTGACGCCTCCTTAAGACTCACCTCTTCAAACAGCACCTGTAGAACTCCTCTGTTTGTATCCTGGGACACTATCACCCTTCATGTAAATGTGCTTTATTTTGCTCTTATCTGCCCCCTATTTTACTGCATTTAATCCTGTACTTCAGAATACTGTAATCTGCCAAGTGTTTAACCTGCAGTACTTTGTATTTAATCATATCCTGATGTAACTATCACTATTATCTGCTGTATTATTGAATTGTGGTTTGTCACACTTGTACTTTGCTTGAACAAAAGTTATTGTATTTCTTGCTCTTATTGTATTACTTGTATTGTAACACTTGAAATGCATTTGCTTACGACTGTAAATCGCCCTGGGTAAGGGCGCCTGCTAAGAAATAAATAATAATAATAATAATATAAAAACATAAAAGCCTGCAAGGGGAACATTTTATTTAAAACCAGGTCTAGAGCACATCCTCATGGAAAAAAAAAAAAAAAACACCACCTGACCTGTTCATAACCTAGACTGCTGGTTCTGTACTTGGAGATGATAATCTACAATACTGCTAGATTTCTAAAAACACAGCAAAACTTAAACATATTTGGACGTTTACAGCATTGCATGTATGTTTTGTCAAATGCTTGACATCCACTATAAGATCATTAAAGGTAGAACTTGAATAATCCTGTCAACCAGTGCTTCACTTGAATGCTATTGAAAACAATCTCTCCCATTAAATTAAAATGGTTTATGCTCTTCAGTTTAGTGCTTTATATCTGTTATTTACAGAGAAATCTGAATGTACACAACATTGGGTCTGAGTCGAAGGGTGTTATTGATGTTCTGGTTGCATAGATTATAATATTTAATTAAAGCCATTGTTAAAAATTGTAACTTTACTGCTACACTACTTGCAAATGTTGTTAAATGGATAGACTTTGTGGCGTGAAAGCTAGGGCGTTCTGCACTGCATTGGTACCATGGACGGGAAACACGTCCACATCAAGCCACCACCTGCGAGTGGTCCCTACTACTTTAACTGTAACAAGTGTTGTTGTTTAGTGTTGTTTGCTGTAGCTGATTCGGATTACAAATTTATTTATGTTGATGCTGGATGCAGTGGGCGTGTATCGGATGGGGTGTATTTAATAATTCCACTCTAGGACAAGCACTTGATACCAGAACCCTAGGAATCCCTCAACCAACTCCATTATATAGTGAAATGGAAACTGTGCCCCATGTCTCTGTGGCTGATTATGCTTTTCCCTTAAAAGAAAATATAATGAAGCCTTACGGATCACATGCTTTATCAACGATGATCAGCTATGCATACTCACTTCTAAGTTTGATACTCCTGTTTTTGGTGTGACAAAGTCATCAAGGAACCTTAGCCGAACCAGGTAGTACCACTTTAATTGTTTTTCTGCACCACTGCCACTTTTTCTGAAATCTGCTTTATTTTCTCAACATATTGGGTTCTTACATTTTTAAACAACTTGAAAATTAGATACTCTGAACCTGTATAATATAATTTATCAGCTTTATGTGCATCACATACTTTTTCATATTTGCTTTTAATGCATGATCGCTTAACACAGCTACACATATTTGAACCATGACATGTTTGGTGTCTGTATAGTAGCAAATGCACTAATTGTTACTATTTATAATTTTATACTTTGTATTTAGATATTTAACACCACGTACAATGGTGCTACAAAACTAAACAATAACAATTTTATTTGGAATATAACATTACATTATTTTATTAAAGTAGGCTACTTCTAAGGAAACTTATCTATGTCTGTAGTCTAGAAAAATAACACGCTTAACTTTCTTTTCTGTTTTAAAATGTTGTTTTCGAAATACTCGTAGACATTCTAATTTAGGATTGACCAGCATTTGCTATTTGAACAGTCTGTGTGTGCTTTTCTCATGTCAAAACTCACCTGTCCTATCAATCTCAGCAGCAGTTTGCTCAATTGCCTTGCTCTGTACATTTCTATCATGGTATTTTTTTTGATTTTCGTATTCTATAGCAAGGATAATTCTCAGAGGTCAATTAGTTTTTCAATACGCTCCCGTTGCCAAGCCATTTTCACAGTCTGTACAAACAAAGATTTAAAAAAATAAATAAATAAATAGAATGCCAAAAGTAGCCGTTTTGTCTGCATGAGCAGCTACTGTTTGATTAAAAAATAATTTTCAAAATGCTGGAGGAAGCCCGTAGTGAAGACTCACAGAGCTATTGTATTATCATATTGCATTCACACACCTGACGTGTTAACATTATTACAATAAGTAGGTTTTGTACCATTGAGGAATATTTTATAGACTTAAGTTTATTTTATTTGAGCGAAAAGAACACTTTTATATAGGCTAATGGTTAATCTATTTCTACAAAAATTGCTAGTCAAGTCAAGGTTGAAGGTAATATACTTCTGTGTATGGGGATGTAATTATTGTGTTGATGTTGTTGCAACTTCAACTTAAAACCTTCAGTTTTATCACGTAACAAAACAAGCTTCTTCCTATTGGCCAATTCTTGCCGATTTGTCACCAGGATTAGAGGGTAGCTCTATATGTAGAGGACTTCTCACTTGTCGTCGGCAACTGACGATTTTTCACCATACACTCAGCGATTTTTGTCGGCGTGAAATTGCCGGCAACAAAATCACCCCATGTATGGTGGGCTTCAGTCTGTGTGATCATTCAGTGCTATGGAACATATGTTGCTCGGAAACAAAAGGAACGCAAGATTATCTTCAAACTAGGAACTTTGGAACCTCTGGGAATGAACATTCTTTTCTAATAATTATGATACCATCCACAGAATTTTTTGTATAATTACAAATCAAGAATAATAACAAGTTCACTGCACTGTGTTTACCTTTCTTTTTAAACAGCTAAAGAAGGGCTTTTTCCTGAAACATCCTGAAAATAAAATATTTAAATCTTTTAAACCCTTTGTGTAAATTTTTAAAAACATTTTCATATTTTATATGACAGGCTCCCTTGAGAAAGATATGTACAACATATCGAAACGTTGGGCAGCTGGCTCTTTGTGCTGATAGATATATATATATATATATATATATATATATATATATATATATATATATATATATATATATATATATATATAAACACAAGCAAGTTTCATGTACAATTTGTCCAATAGTTTGTGATGACACCCTGTACAAATACTCCAAACTCTGGTATGACTCGCCTGAAAATAAACGTAAAGAGCATCGTGACTGTGAATAACGGTTTAATAAATGACGAAAAGAATAGGCCCATAGGTCAAGCACTTTTTATACTTACCAGTCGCTAAAAAACGAAGAGTCTTTCACCAGCGGGAATGGCTCTCCTCACGTTCAGATCTTCATGTGTGATTTTAGCTCTCATACATTCTTACAAAATCTGTGTAACCGGACACGTCCTGATTACACAATTCCAAAAGTAAATTGTTATAAGCTCCCATCTCATCCCTCTTCCTAATCCACTCCCTTACCCACATCTTGTGGTTCCTCCTTCTATTTCTCCTTGTATTTATTAAATTAAACAGCTGCGGAAGCACATAACATCATTAAAACCCCAAAAATCGCCTTGTGTATGGTGATGAATAGAACACAAGAAGTCGTCTTTTATAATTCGCAGGCTACTGGAAATGCAGTGGTGTTAATGCAAATGCTTAAGTGTTCTAATTATATATTATATATATTATATATATATATATATTATATATATATATATATATATATATATATATATATATATATATATATATATATATATATATATATATATATATATTATATATATATATATTATATATATATATATTATATATATATATATATATATATTATAAACTATCATCATCACTTTCAGCCTTTTCAATCCACTGCTGGATGAAGGCCTCCCCAAGATTCTGTCTGCTGCGTCCCTCATCCACGTTGTTCCAGCCTGTTTCCTAATTTCATCTTGCCATCTTCCTGGAGGTCTTCTTGGTGGCTGTTTATCTCTTGGGATCCAGTCTAGTATCTCCTTGGTCCAGGGATGGTCTTTTCTTTTTGCTCCATGTCTGGCCTACTGCCATTTTTGCTTTTACAATAACATTGCATACTTTTTTTGCGCTCTTATCCATTCCTTCCTTTTCCTGTCTCTTGTTATTCCCAGCATGCATTTTTCCCGTACTTTGTTGAGTTGTTTGTAATTTTTGAATCATTTTTGCATTGAGGGTCCAGGTCTCGCATCCATAAGTTAGCACTGGCAACACGCATTGGAAGCCTTTACTCTTGAGGCATAAGGGTAGTTTCCCTTTCAGAACCATGCTTAATCTTCCAAAGGCATTCCACCCACATTTGGTTCTGTTGCCGAAACTAACTGCATACGTAGTTATTGATTTCTTCAAGTTTGATCCCATTGACTTCAATTGCCTGTGGAGTGGTATATTTATTGAACATGACTTGAGTTATTTTCCCAATCCAGTGTTTTGAAAATGTCTTCTAGGGTGGCTGTGAAGAGCTTTGGAGAAATTGTATCTCCTTGACTAACTCCTTTTTCAATCTTGATTTTGTCGCTGTTTTTATGGAGTCTTACTGTGGATGTTGCATTCTTGTATCTGGTACTGATCAAGTCTCTGTACATTTTCTCAATTCCTTGTTTTTTCAGAGAGCTTAATACAGTGTAAACAGAGTCAGAGGCTTTTTCATAGTCTATGAATCCCAAGCAAAGTGGTAGTTCGTACTCATTGCTGGTTTGAATCACTTGCCGTACAACTTGAAGATGATCCATTGTGCTAAATCCACTCCTGAATCCTCCTTGCTCATTTGATTGTGCCAAGTCAAACTTACCTTGAAGTCTGTTGGTGAGTACCTTGGTTTATATTATATATATATATATATATATATATAGCAGGATTTGAACCTTAACTAGTCATATGTTTACTCCAACTACATTACGCTACGTTACACAGATTCACATCTTAACCCTTTCAACAGACTAATATTTAAAATTTACCCTATCCAAACGGCAATGCATTGCCTCAATATAGATTGAACAATTTTGCTATTCCCATAATGTGTGTGTGTTTTATGATCCATTAAGTGACAAAAGAAGCGAGATCTGATACAAAAACACAATAAAAGGCACAATAAAAGCGGATCAAACTTGCATCAAAAACACAAGCCAAGTTAGTAGAAACAATTGAGGCAAGCTGGACCCCCATCGCTTTTACAGTTGTGCCTATTTGCTTGGTGCTGGCCAAGGTTGCCCCAATTGTTTCTTCTAACTTAGCTTGTGTTTTTGATATCTCCACTTTAAATGGCTAGGCACTTTTAATAACTTGCCGTTTTTTCACATTTCCAATGTTTTTTTTTTTTCCGATCTATTACACATTTCTATACAGAAAGTTCACTCGTTGTGACCATCTCTCTGCCTGTCAATTTGAAGGCAATCTGGATATGTTTCACTAGTCAATGTCTTATGAAGATTATTGTACAAAGGCCATTGTCTGTCACAATATGGGATTCCATTACACATTACAGTATCTGCTCTGTACCTCAAAAAAAAAAAAAAAAACAACTTAACACAATGTAGAGCTGTAATGAATACACCAAAATAATTTCAGACCATCTTAAAAAGTGAATATCCTAGAACAATGTACTGTATCACTTTTTATACAAGGTTATGGATAATTAACAGAGTACGCACAAAGTGACAGAATTGATCTAATCTTATTATTCTTTTTATGTCTTAAGCCTTCTGACCTGACAGCATATTTTTCTGATATGAAATACATTTCCTATTAAGGAACAATCTAAAACGCAGAGTTATGTAAAAAAGCAGGCAGCCAAACATGGATCTATTTTTTGCTAATGTTTCAAACCTGAATTTTTTTGTTTTCATTTGTCAAACTAATTATAAAAGAAGAAAAAGCATGGAAGGGCCACTGTTTTTTACAGCTCATAATCAGCATTTGCCTCCCATTATTTAGACCAAATGAACATAAAATTTGTCTCAAGCTATAATGACAGTTGCTGTTTTGTACAGTGATTTACAGCTTATCGTGTTCAGGTTCATTACATGGCCTATAGCTTCAATAATTTCTAAGCACTTAAAGTCATATTAGAAAATGTAAAAACAGGACCTTGCAGGTATTTACTCGGAAAGAAGGAAGTGGCAGCAGGGAATGCATTTAAATAAGTGCACAGAACATGCTGGCACTGATATGCAACACTCTCTCAGCAAAGATTCAGCTGAAAAAACCTTTGCCCGTTCTTCTGTTTTGATCTCATCATTTAGCATTCTTGTTTAAGAGAACTATGCAAATAACTAAAAAGCCTATGACATGTATTCAGACATCAACAACAAAACTCACATATATTTATACAGAACATAAAATAATTTTGCTATATTGTGCAATCAAAATTTAACAAAATATATATGCATGTATACCAGGATAGATTGGCAACAGTTCCCCTGGGGAAATTATTGTATTGCAGGAAACAATATTTTTGTTCTCACACACTTCAAGCCCTGGACAGGATTTAGCTATATGTGAATCAGTACTTGTGATAACCAGGGCTTGAAGTTAACGTATATTTGGTAGCATTTTGCTACCTAGAACTCTTAATTCTACTAGTTTTTTTTTTTATCCAATAACATTTTTCTGATACCTTACGCTGCAGTTTATATGACTGACCCTGAGTGAACATGTACATAATTACCGGTATTAGTTTTTTTAAACACGTACATTATTTCATAAAGCGGGAAACCACTGATAACAGAGCGTCCCGATTTGTAGATGACTGAGATTTGTACCACCCAATGTAGATATTGCATTAGTTCCATTATTTAGTTGAGCACAAGGTGGTTTCAATAAATAATTTCTGATTTAAATATAGGCCTACTATGTGATAGTTTGGGATATTCTATTATTTTTTTATATATATATATATATATAAATTAAGTCAAATAAATCGCTACCAAATCAGGCCATTTTGCTACCAACTTTCCAGACAGGCACAGTGCGAGCTGGATTCTGAATCTTACTGCATTATAAGGAAAGATGCCAGTTGCATAACACAGGGACAAATATTCCCTCACTTAAGTCACTTTCACACTGGCACCCGTATCCGGGTCCTGGCAACCTGGGTCACAATCCCGCATAGTACGAAACCATGTACCTGGGTCGTACCCGGGTTAACCCAGGTCCCAGTGACCTCAGGATGTGGGTTGACATGCTCTGACCCGGGTTGAGCGAGACAAAATGCAGGACTGCCGTTCGTGAACCGACACAATAACAAACAGCCACGTCTGCGTGAAGGCTTCACTTCTGCAAGGAACATTTCAGTTTATTCTGTTTAGACATATTTTTTTTCATTGAGACACAGACACCATGAGCCAGATCGATGCAGGGATGAAGAAACATTTGCTCTAATCAACATTTGGGCTGACGGTTCAATCCAGAGAAGCTTGGATGGAAGCGTCAGTAACAAGCTACTTCCGGGGCATTGATACACACATTGTGTACTTGTGTCTGTCACCCAGGTCAAACCTGCTTTATCAAAAGCAGTGTGAAATTGTGTACCCGACACGCATAACACCCGGACCTGACCCGGGTAGAGCATGCTAGTGTGAATGGGACTTTATATTAGCTAATGTTTAAAACTTTAAGCCAAAGTGTTCTGAGAATACATTATCACTTTGTCAAGCAACTGTCATGGATTAAATTGGGTGCACATGTTCAGTTGGCAAATTTATAGAGTTAGTCAATGGAATAGCTGTTTATTTTTTGTCAATTGTGGCTAAACTCAAATGGACTGCTAAAAAACAGGAGGACCACAGGGTCTGATGCATCATTTTAGCAAAGATTTAATAACCATGCACTACTTCGAAATTGAATGTAGGATCTTAGTTAACTCCCACCCACTTTAGGTTTTGAATGTGGAAAAATGAGAACAGCGGACTAAAACTGTGCCAGCAGCCCACAGGATAGCATCCTGCGTTCTCCATTTAAAATTTACTGTAGTTTCTAAAACTATATTATTTGGAATAAACGTGTTAACAGTATAGACCTATTGTCCGTTTTATTTATTTTTTTATCCCACCACTATTGCAAAATGAGGATGGTAGTATCATAAATCAAGCGTTGCAACAGTGAAGCCTATAAATGCAGTAAGAAACCAAATGTCAATGAACATTCTGCTCAAGAATGTTTCCATTTACTTTTACAAGGACATCACTCTAAAGTAGTTTTAATAGAGTCCCAACACACTGGAGAAGGTTCCCTGCTCAACAGGGCCTCTATAATAAAAGGCATAATTTTGAGTCCTCAAAAAATCCTCGTTCTGCATAACGATCCATTTCTGACATGACCAATACAAAATCATTAGACCACCACTGCATGCATTAACTGCTGTAATTGGAAAATGTTTTCTAAAACTGGCTCCCAACTTAAGTTTGTATAGTTATAGTAAATGACTGACACAACCAAATCTCTACTGTAAAATAATCCACAAATTAAGAGCGTGAAACTGAAGGATATGTGACAATACTATACCATATACAGAATACCATCATTGACCAGCATTGCATTTTCCATATGTTAACATGGTTACATATGGAGAAAGTAAATGTAACCTCCTTGTTAAACCTGACATGCTTTGGATGTTTATACAACAGAATTCAATGCAAAAAGAAGGTCACTATTTATTACTGCTGTCATTTCAGCCAAACACGATCTAATACATTTCAGAACTCTGGCTTTCCAAGAAAGTTGGCTGATGAAATGGGATTGCAAAACGGTTCCCATTGGGCATTTTAATTCACAGGGCTTTCATAAAACCTGTGGTTTACAAATTTGATCTGCTTGGTTGAAATGGTATTGTGATGTACACTTACATCACTGATCAAACATTTAATGCATCAGATTTGCCTTAAAACAAATAAAACAGATTACAAAAAGGATAATAAGACTTATCTACACTGATGTACTGAGATCACATCAATATTTTCCCTTCTGCGATAAGCTCAGGCATGTTTCAGTTGTCCATCTCCCGCTAGCTCTGGTTAATGTTCAGCCCAGTTCCTTTTATTTCAACAACAAAGCTGTGTTCTATTTATTAAATACACAGAGTTTAAACCATGTGCATTTGAGGAGGTTGTACCCTTCCTGTTCATAAACTCAAACAGACTTTTGATGCAAAGGTTTATTTGTAAGGACTGGGATTTAATAATTAGATGGGGTGTACATTAGAAATGTGGATCTATGAACGGGTTATAGTTAAATATTTTATCCCCAAAAAAAAAAAATTCATAGACATCGGATTTGTAATTTACTAGCTTGCAATAAATACTGTTTTATATATGCTTATGAGAGGAATTATTTTTATTATTATTATTAATGCACTTCACTGAACTTGAGTGTTAGTTCAAGTTTGAACCTGGTTATTAATTACAAAACGTGTCACAAGTACAGAATTGTCATACTGTAGGAGTAATTACTGTATTGTAATAGGAATATATTCTTGGATGCTAAATACTTATCTACACCAGAACACGGAACATTTACAAATAAAAAAAGTATCTAAAAGTATATATAATTATAAACAAATCTTAAGAAAACGTCATCCTATTTTATTTATTTACTTATTTATTTTTAAACATCACTTAAATGTTTGGCACAATGGAAAATTACCCCAATGGAATTCATTAACTACAAAACATAAACGATTGTTTCTTGAGTGCACGGTGCTAGATTAACTACAACTCTTTGATCTGATCTGTATTCACTGCGACAAAGACCTTGCATGGGTAACCGGTCCATAGCAGACCTGAACATCCCCATTTCAGCTCGCAATTAGAAGCTACATTTAAAAAGTAAATACTGTACATGCTGCAAACAAAAGCGACAAAACAATGCTTCTTGTTTTCTTCGCAAATATACCGGACTCCCAAATGATATATATATATATATATATATATATATATATATATATATATATATATAGATATAGAGAGAGAGAGAGAGAGAGAGAGAGAGAGAGAGAGAGAGAGAGAGAGAGAGAGAGAGAGAGAGAGAGAGAGAGAGAGAGAGAGAGAGAGAGAGAGAGAGAGAGAGAGAGAGAGAGAGAGAGAGAGAGAGAGAGAGAGAGAGAGAGTACCTAATTATTGTTATTAATAATAATAATAATAATAATAATAATAATAATAATAATAATAATAATTATTATTATTATTATTATTATTAAACAAACACCTCTAATTATAACTATTTTTCCAAATAAATTACAGGACAACTATTCAACCAAATCACACACACACACACACAAAATACTCCTTTTGACAAAGATCTTCCACGGCTTTTCATACTTTTCCCTTATTATATCCACAAGTATATTTGTAATTGAAGCTACGAATGATTTCAACAAGTTCAGGTTCACAGAAAGAAAACTTCAAATGATTTATTTATGGCAAAACTGCTTGCAGCACCACGAAAACCACTCCAGCGCTAACTACTGCAACATAAGCATTGCATTGCAACGCTACACATCCATCTAACAACTGTTAAAAACTTGCCTTCGTATTAATAATGATGATATCCAGGTTTTGCCCCCCAACGAAAACTTACCATTTCACCCGATAGAAATGTCACCACACCGAGCGTAAAGATTATCCAAACGTTCCTCATTATTCCTGTGCAGAAATTCGTGTTGATTTTAAATATCAAATCTTATTAACAATTCCTCCACGCGCTGTAACTCCCGTTTCTCCTCTCCACACTTGTTTATACCTCTCGCTCACTCACACTCTCTCTATGGAATCCCACCGGATACGTGTTGCTTTTTTTTTATTCCTCCGCGCACTTTTTTCTGTTAAAATGGTAAGCAGTGCATAAGTATCTGTTTAGCAAGGAGGCTTTCGTCTTTAAAAAAAGTGGCCCGTAAGTTTTCTTTCAGCGTGAGCGTTTTGTTTTGATGGTGTTTGCAACAAGAATAAAGTCAATTAAGCTAACATGCTCGAAGCCACATGACGCAGTGTACTGCAGAACTCCAAATACACGCCTTGTTATAAGTGGATATGAGAGAGGGAGAGAGAGAGGGAGAGAGAGAGGGAGGGAGGGTATTTGTGATTGACAGACTGCCTTGCCAGATGGAAACAATATCCATATAAATAATATATCATTCCTACCCTAACATCTAGTACTGTTACTTTTTTTTCTTGTGAAGTAATAACCAGATTGTTTGGCTTAAATGATACTGCAGAACTATTTTGAAATTTCATCCCATGCAGTGGAGCTAGATTACTTTAACTCCATAAAGCCATGGCACTGTGAAGTACAATGTAACTTGAAGCCTGATGAAAATTTATTAACAAGAAGTTTTTACTGGATTGGTCGCAACTGTACTAATGCTTTTGAATTGAGACTTTAATTTACGAGTTTTATTGAAGTAAGACATGATGAATAGTTACAAACAAAACACATAAATTACACACCAGTTTCTTGTCCACAATACATAACAACAATACTACTACTACTACTACGACTACTACTACTACTGACACACAGAAAGAGTACTTGGAACTGCAAACACAAGTCAAAAAGGAAGTTAGAAAGGCCAAGAGAGAGATTGAAATCAATATTGCTAAGGGGGCTAAAACCAATTCCAAAATGTTTTTCCAATATTATAACAGCAAGAGAACATTCAAAGAGAAGGTTAAATGTCTAAGAGACACAAATGGCAAAATCATAGATGAAGAAAAGAAAAAATAGCAAATATATTAAATGATTACTTTTCACAGGTTTTTACAAAGGAGGACACGGACAACATGCCCCACATGTCGACCTGTTCCTATCCAATTTTAAATAACTTTAGCATAACAGAGGCAGAAGTGTTAAAGGGACTAGGAGCTCTTAAAATAAACAAATCCCCTGGGCCAGATGAGATCCTCCCAATAGAAAACGTAAATCAGTTTATTAATATACAAAAGAAAACAAATGTTTCAAAGTATACAAAAAGCTAAAATAGCAGACGTGGGGCAGAAAAAAGGCAGTCTCTTGACACGGGTTGTACCGACAGACTGGAAAATAGCAAACATAATACCGATCCACAAAAAGGGAGACAAAACCGAACCAGGTAACTACAGACCAGTAAGCCGGACTTCTATTATATGTAAACTTATGGAAACTATAATAAAGATCCAAAATGGAAAATTACCTATATGGTAACAATATCCTGGGAGACAGCCATCTGATTCAAACATTCAAAATCCTAAAAGGTATAGACAATGTCAACCCGGGGGACTTCTTTGACTTGAAAAAAGATAAAAGGACCAGGGGTCATAAATGGAGATTACATAAAGGGGCATTCAGAACAGAAAATAGGAGGCACTTTTTTACACAGAGAATTGTGAGGGTCTGGAACCAACTCCCCAGTAATGTTGTTGAAGCTGACACCCTGGGATCCTTCAAGAAGCTGCTTGATGAGATTCTGGGATCAATAAGCTACTAACAACAAAACGAGCAAGATAGGCTGAATGGCCTCCTCTCGTTTGTAAACTTTCTTATGTTCTTATGTTCTTATGTTCTTACTAATAATAATAATAATAATAATAATAATAATAATAATAATAATAATAATAATCACATGCCTTTCAATAAAACTTCTCTAGAGTTTAGTTAAATAAGCCAATAATTAATATTTGAAAAAAAATAAATGTAACCCATGAGTTGGAAGTTTTCTGCATAGTTAATTTCTTACACATAGAAAGTCCTGCAGCTTTTTTGTAAACAGTTGCATCAGATTTATCTTAGGAGGCACAGGCACTACTGTAACAATGGTTTTGGTCATTCAGGTTTTTATATCCAATCATCTTATCCGTTGTTAGCGTTGTGGAGCTGGAGGGGCTTGTATCATATTTTTCCATAGTTATATGTTGCCAGATGTCTGTTCAGTTCAATGTCAGTTTGTCTCCACCTAGTGAAATACTTCATTACTTAAAAGCTAGTTTACATGCACCACTATCACCTCAGTGTTTAGGATTCGAGACTTTCAGACATGCCCTGGAGGTAGCATCATAACCAGGGCTGACATTCTACCGAGGTCAAATTTAGGTTTCAAGCTACAGCTGGCAGAATTTATATGACTGCTTGGTATTTACTATTTAACCTCCAAATCTATGTTACACGGCAAATTAAGGAGTCTTTTGTACTTTACCAGAATTTTTACATGAGCATCAGTATTGATGATGCAAATAAACAACCAAGGACAAGACACAGTGTCCTTATAGCTAGTTATGGCCATGCCTGGGGGTGTCTGATTTGACTTGAGTCCGACATGTATTTTGACGTTACAGATACAGGACTGAACTGCTAGATCAGTTACTATAAACTAACAAGTACAGTACAGTGACACTCTGAGTCTGTACTTAGGAGGGTACTGCATTATCTAGAAAGCATCTCGTACTAGATTTTGTTTGCAATGCAAATTATATGACACACATTAAATTGTGTCATAGAAAAGTCAATATAGGCGGTTAATAAACAGGAAGGAGAATGACATAATTACATTGACAAAATATTAAAAAACACTCTTTTGAAGTATTTTGTTTGTATTTTCTTTTTAAGTAGTATGCTTTTTTTTTGTTTGTGGTCTGACTTATGTAGCCCATTCACTAAATCTTCTTCCAAATTCACATGAGACCTTTGATCCATCCTTATTTTACTTTTTCCTGCTTTAACTTCCCCATGGTGTTGTTAAACTGGCTGTCAAACACTGCACAGATTTCACGTGCTTAGATGTTTTCCCTTTTTCTAATGCCTCACAGATTGGCTTGTTATTCTTTTCACTCCAGTCTGTTCTGTATATCACCTACCTCCTTCCATCTGTCTACCCGGCAGCCTGACAAGTAAGAGGCTTCCCTTGGTTTTCCGTAAGCTCTCTGTTTTTGGTGCCTAACTACGTTCCTACAGTAGAATATCCATAGCAACCTAACATACCAGGAAGAGCACAAATTTTAAAAAGTGGAATCATATCCTTATAAAGGCACTGACAAAAATACAAATAGCCCAATTCATAAAACATAATCTGTTTTTTGGTTTGTTTTTAAATTACGTTTGGGTTTGTGTCTTTATAAACAAAAACATAATGTATTAGACTTTAAATTAAGCGTAAGTAATAGTTAGGGCCCAGATATCCCCCTTGTAACAAAATCATATTACAGTTTTTGAGTTTTTGACAGTGTTATAATATAATATAGGGGTTCTACAAAACATAGACACACTTGCCATAACACTATTGATATAGAGTTAGGGTTAGGGTTTAGTCATCAAGATTAGGCCTTAACATCAAGAGGACAGATTTGTTATATGCACCCTAATATAACATGTAAAAATGTATTAATAATTACCTTCATTTATATGTTAACCTATTAGTGTGGTTTGGGGAGTGGGAGTTAGGCTCCTCCCTATCCTGTGATCTCCTATCATCAATTAAATCTACTTCCTATTTAAACCATTAGTCACACGGTATATCTCTGTCTTGTGTTTTTTGTTTTGGTTGTGAACCTAAGCGGATTGCAAGACCCTCCGCAATTTCTTTCTGTGTAAAGAATTTAAAAACCGCACAACTCTTCCTTAGATTTGGAGGACTCTGAAGATCACTTCTTGTCTGTAACAGAACATTCTCCGACAGCTTCAACCCAGGATCTGGTCATCCCACCACCCTTCTCTCTATCAGACGTCTCAGTCATCCGAACAGGTGCCTCCCGAGCAGGACAGCATACCACTACCCACTGTCCAAGGAGTCAATCCCCATCGATCAAAACGGCTCCGGGCCCAAGAGACACCTCCAGAGCGACTGTACTTTAAGGACTGCACGTTCAACAAGCTCATAAAGATCCTCCTCAAAAACAGCGGTGAAATCCCAGCAGGGAGCAATAAAGAATCCCTTTTCATTTTTTGCTGTGAATCCATCTCAGCAGAACCTATATTTCCACCCAAGAAAACTCCCCAGCAACGCTCAGCTGTTCAGCAGCCCATCCATTCTTCAGCCTCACCTGAGCAATCACCACTCGGAAAATGTCATGAAAAAAGCGTCTCGTCATAGACTTATCAGCACTACGGGGATCAAGCACCAGTAGCCTCAACTCGCTCATTCCTCACGATCAATTTTCTCTACAATACATTACCATCTCAGGCACAATTTATTCAATTAAATTATCAGGAAACAGATATATCAGATGCATTTAAAGTAATGCCAATCCATCCTTCTCTTCATCACCTGTTCAAGATATGCTGGAAGAACATTTTTATTTTTCTACTCAGTTAACTTTTGGCTGCTGCAGCAACCCCAAAATATTTGATACTCTCTCAAATGCTTTATGCTGGATACTTCTCAATTCATATCATGTTCCATTTTTGCTCCACCTACTCAATGATTTTCTCTTGATATCTCCTCCCTCAGATCCACCATGTCGGACCTGGTCTGACATTATTATTTTCCCTTTCCGGTCCAATGTCGGACCCTGTTCGACATCATCAAAAAGACGTAAAAAACAGGTCTCTAGTCGTTTTTTTCTCTGGAAAAAGGCGAGAAAACTATTCAATGGCCGAGTGAGACTGAAAGAAGCCGAAAAAAGGGGGCATATCTGAGAAATACAGATAGCCCCGGCACCACAGAGATAACACAGACATAAACAAACAAGATAGCTGCTTCTGCATCCAGTGCTCAAAGAATATCACAGGCATTTGCAGAGCTTTTTTGAGATGTTATAGTAATAAAATAATGACTTGGATCGCATTATTGAGGAGTTTGGTGATAAAGCGAGTGATCAGGAGATGATTTATTGGTATGCACTACTATCAAGAGGTATGTGAAAAAATACAGAGGACGAGGGGTGGGGGGGGGGGGCTGGAGATGCAGTACTGAGTGTCCTGTTGATATGAAGTGCCTTTTAAACCTGTTTTACTGTGAAAAAAAACTTTTAAACAGCGCGTCTAAAATAAACTGCGCATGTGAAAATAAATTGGACCTGACGCACCAGAGACGCACTGAATAAATGGACCGCAAAGGGTTAATCCGACCCCATTCAACCAGGACTGGATTATGGCTTTTATAGTACATGCAAAGGACTCTTTACACCTTGCACCAGTTACAATCAAATCCTATTAGTCAGGAATACAATACCAATTTAGTTTGATGTCCATTACCTCCCCAACTATCAATACCAGCTGTCCGTCTCATCTTGCGTGGAATCTCTAAGAGCTCTCCGACTGCTTCTCCTTCTCGCCTGCCTATCTCTATAGATATTCTTGCCAATTTGATTTCAGTCCTCCATCAAGGCTTCTTCTCTACATTTGATAACCTAACAATGGAAACTATATGTCTAACCACATATTTTGTTTTTTTAAGATGCTTAGAATATGCGGGTCCTTCTATTGCCAGCTTTCCCATGCTGGATATTCACTGCAGTGATCTCACACTCATCTCAGATTCCCACTTTATCCTCTTCCTGCGCATTTCCAAAATGGATCAGCTCCGGCAAGGTCAATTCATTCAGCGATCAAAAATGTACTCTCCTCTATGCCCATATGCTTCCATGCAGAAATATATCACAGAACGCAAACCTATTTCAAATTCTGACCCCTCTTCATCAATTCAAGCCACACTGTTATATCCAGACATTGGTTATATCTCATCTGTCCACACTGGTTTCCAGAGCAGGAGTTCCCCCTCAATTCCATATTCCTCATTCATTCAGAATTGGGGCAGCCACATCAGCAGCAAGAGCAAGATTAACCAGCATATAATTAAAAATATGGGGTGCTGGACCTCATCAGCAGTTGAATCATACATAAGTTCTTCCCCATCTGACATATCTTCTGCACAACAGTCTATTACTAGTATGTCCGGAGTGGGGACGACCCTTCCTCCGGGACCACCAAAGGTTTTCCCCCTAAAAAGAAAGTGTTTTTTTTCCTATCCACGGAGCGGAGGGTCTTCACATAGTTAGTAGGGAGCCAGATACTAACCTCCTTAGTTGTGTTATTTTTTTTTATATGCATTAGCGGTTCTTTTATTTATCTTTCACGGGGAGCCGGGGGTCCATCCTTTGGGGGGTTAGTGAGTCGTACTTCCCCGATCTTCGTGCAAGCTATGCTTCCTTTACCTACCGAGGGAGGTTCTCCGTGAGTCAGAGGGGACCCCCAGCCAAACCCAACCTTTAGCATCTCATGCACTATTGCTCCCCTCACAAGCTGAGGAGCTAAGATTATTCTAGTCAACCTCGCAGAAGGAGCTCTCCCTTCGTAACTCGAGGCAATCTTCTCATTTCAGGCTCATCTCCACCTCAGCTTCAGAAGTCTATAATTCACCTCATCGAGGGCAGCTCTCAATGAGCTAGAGTCCACTTTCTTTCTTCCTTTCAGGTTCTCAAGCCACTATTTATGTGCAGGGGATCTCCCCTGTGTGTCTGGTCCCCAAAACGGCAGGGACCCCTTCTTTACATTTTATGTGCAGGGGCTCTCCCCTGTGTGTCTGGTCTCCCAAGCGGTGAGGACCCCCCTTCTATATGTCAAGCCTCAGCAAACAGCAGCCCCTCTCTTATATGTTTTCAATCTTTACTAACTATATGCCCCTGAAGGTACCGAGCACCCAGCCCTTGGAATTAGCCGCATCACAATGCAGCCCTCTCATAATCTATAGCGGTGACCTCACCATGATTCGGACCTCGTCCTGCCGAGGGCTTGGTCCCAATGGTGGGCAGCTCTCTGAGAAGTCAGGCGACATCTCTACAGGTAGCCAGGCTCTTTTTGCTCTGGTGCATCAGTCTGTCTTTCATATTTTTGTGCTGTGCCACTGCAATTCAAATGTAATGCTGCTGTGCTACAACTGTAGCACAGACAGTAATCATTTCACACATAATAATGGTATTAAATAACACATTGGGAATCCAATACAGTACCCATTTCCTGGCACATCAGAATCCCTGTGCATTGTTTATTCTAATTCCAATGTGTTGTCATTGCTGCTGCATGTGTTCTGCTAATGGTTCTGCAAGGGTTTCATGTAGACACTACTCTAATGATATTGTAATGGTGTCGACATAAGCTCCTGCTCATATCCACAGCTTCCGATTTTACTCATATGAGCAAGAAATGCATGCTCTGTAAAAGTGAATAAGGAGAAGTGATATGAGATATGAATAAACTTCTCATACATCACTCACAAGCATTTAAAAAAAAAAAACAGCACAGAAAATGTAAGGAATTTGTACACCCTTGTTATATTCAAAACAGTTTTAAAAAGTTTACCATGTTAAATTTGCATTTTCCCATTATTTTTTTTCAAAACTTCCCAAGTACTGTGCATTTAATTGATTTTATCATGGTGACCTGTGATTTTCAATACTTCTGTGATTTAGATTGCCTACCTGTGGCTTACCATGCTATTACACTAAGCTTTTATAATCCTTTAGGATATTTTTGTATGCTTTTACCATCGTCTTTATACAGACGTGCTCAAATTTGTTGGTACCCCTCCACAAAAAACGAAGAATGCACAATTTTCTCTGAAATAACTTGAAACTGACAAAAGTAATTGGCATCCACCATTGTTTATTCCATATTTAATAGAAAGCAAACTTTGCTTTTGATTTTTTATTCAACATAATATTGTAAATAATAAAACAAATGAAAATGGCATGGACAAAAATGATGGGACCGCTAACCTAATATTTTGTTGCACAACCTTTAGAGGCAATCACTGCAATCAAACGTTTTCTGTAGCTCTCAATGAGACTTCTGCACCTGTTAACAGGTAGTTTGGCCCACTCTTCCTGAGCAAACTGCTCCAGCTGTCTCAGGTTTGATGGGTGCCTTCTCCAGACTGCAAGTTTCAGCTCTTTCTGTAGATGTTCAATAGGATTCAGATCAGGACTCATAGAAGGCCACTTCAGAATAGTCCAATGTTTTGTTCTTATCCATTCTTGGGTGCTTTTAGCTGTGTGTTTTGGGTCATTATCCTGTTGGAGGACCCATGACCTGCGACTGAGACAGAGCTTTCTGACACTGGGGCAGTACGTTTCGCTCCAGAATGCCTTGATAGTCTTGAGATTTCATTGTGCCCTGCACAGATTCAAGGCACCCTGTGCCAGGCGCAGCAAAGCAGCCCCAAAACATAACCGAGCCTCCTCCATGTTTCACTGTAGGTATGGTGTTCTTTTCTTTGAAAGCTTCATTTTTTCGTCTGTGAACATAGAGCTGATGTGACTTGCCAAAAAGCTCCAGTTTTAACTCATCTGTCCAAAGGACATTCTCCCAGAAGGATTGTGGCTTGTCAATATGCATTTTAGCAAATTCCAGTCTGTTTTTTTTATGTTTTTCTGTCAAAAGTCCTCCTGGGTCTTCTTCCATGGAGCCCACTTTCGCTCAAAAAGCGACGGATGGTGCGATCAGAAACTGACGTACCTTCACCTTGGAGTTCAGCTTGTATCTCTTTGGCAGTTATCCTTGGTTCTTTTTCTACCATTCGCACTATCCTTCTGTTCAATCTGGGGTCGATTTTCCTCTTGCGGCCGTGCCCAGGGAGGTTGCCTACAGTTCCATGGACCTTAAACTTCTTAATAATATTTGCAACTGTTGTCACAGGAACATCAAGCTGCTTGGAGATGGTCTTGTAGCCTTTACCTTTACCATGCTTGTCTATTATTTTCTTTCTGATCTCCTCAGACAACTCTCTCCTTTGCTTTCTCTGGTCCATGTTCAGTGTGGTGCACACAATGATACCAAACAGCACAGTGACTACTTTTCTCCATTTAAATAGGCTGAATGACTGATTACAAGATTGGAGACATGTGTGATACTAATTAAAGAAACTAATTAATTTGAAATATCACTATAATCCAATTATTTATTATCTTTTCTAAGGGGTACCAACAAATGTGTCCAGGCCATTTTAGAATATCTTTGTAGAATAAGCAATAATTCATCTCTTTTCACAGCTTCTTTGCTTTATTCTATGACATACCAAAGGCATGCAAGTATACATGATAAAATAGCTTTTAATTTCATCACTTTTCAGGAGGAATGAAGCATTATTTCAATGAGCTGTAAGGGTACCGACAAATTTGAGCACGTCTGTATGTGCAGATTAGTTTTATGAATAGAGCCCGCTGTTCAATCTCTGTTTTGAGCATATCTGTGATTCAACTGTTATGACACATTCAATAAAATGTATTAAAACTATAACAAATAAGGCCTAAATGGATAAGGGTTGCTGAGCTTACATGAACAATAATAATAATAATAATAATAAATAATAATAATAATAATAATAGGAAACACGTAAAGCAATACTTTATGCATGCATCTGGGGAGACAGATATTTAACAACCATAACATCAAATAATATCATTAATTATGATTTTCTTTCCAATTTAAATTTCACTAAATGTTTCCACATTTCAACCTTTTTCCTTTTCAAATCAATCAATCAATCAATCGATCAATCAAAGAGTTAAGCAATCTGAAAAAAGAGTGTGCATGAGTTAAGCAATCTGAAAGGGGCTTTTTTTCAGAATACTAAATCAATATATTAATTTCCTGAAAACAACATTTTCTTTGCATTTAAATTATATTTGAATATGTATTCCAGAATAACCAGACACTCCTGGAATTCTTGGGTGCATGAAACTGCACTGAGTTTATTCTCTGCAGACACAATTATGCTATCATGCTATCATATGACAGCTTTTACAGCTTCTGACAGGTTTTTGCCCAAGGCTCTGCTACCTGGATGGGTGGGAAGAAGGAAGCAGCTGGTTGATTACCATAAATCCAGCTAACACACCTGAAGGCTACTTACAAACTATTGACTGTAGGTCACATACTATGGACTGCAAAAAAAAAAAAAAAAAAAGGTTCTAACTTCCAGTCCAGGACTTTCCCTTATAAAAGTTTAGTAAAGAATAGCAAGGTATGGAAAAGTATATTAATAAACATGGTAAACTAAAGTATGGGAAAAGCATGGTAAAACAGCAAAAATAACATGCAAAATTATGGTTAAACTTTAATAATGGTTCTTCCAGCCAAGAACCTCATACTCTATTAACAGTTAATAATCACCATAAAACATATTCACAGCTTTTTCAGAATGTGATGATTGCAAATTTTATATGCAATGTGAAAGGGGTATTATTTCAACCATGTCTTATGAAACCATGTAATGGTGTAAAACTAGAAAGAGATATATCTAGTTGAAAGAGGGGGCAGTTAAGTTATTGTTACACTAGTTTTGTTCTGTTAAAATTTTAATTTAATCCAGGCTAACAATTTGTATTTGAACTTGCCTCAAAATGGGCTCCCGAGTGGTGCATCCAGTAAGAGCACTCGCTAGAGTGCAGGATGCGCTCTATAGCCTGGACGTCGCCGGTTCGAGTCCAGGCTATTCGACAGCCGACTGTGGACGGGAACTCCCAGGGGGCGGCGCTCAATTGGCCGAGTGTCGTCCGGGGGGAGGGTGGGTTAGGTCGGCCAGGGTGTCCTCGGCTCACCGTGCACCAGCGACCCCTGTAGTCTGGCCGGGCGCCTGCGGGCTTGCCTGTAAGCTGCCCAGAACTGCGTTGTCCTCCGACGCTATAGCTCTGAGGTGGCTGCACAGTGAGTCTGTAGAGTGTAAAGAAGCAGGCGGCTGACAGCACACACTTCGGAGGACAGCGTGTGTTCATCTTCACCCCTCACGAGTCAGTGCAGGGGTGGTAGTGGTGAGCTGAGCCTAAAAATAATTGGGCATTTCAAATTGGGGAGAAAATAAAAAAAACAAAAAAACTAATTGGCAACGACTAAATTAAAAAAAAAAAAAAAAAAAAAAAAAATAGGGCCCAATGTTTTTAATGAAACAACTAAAGACCTGGCTGGAACAAGGGCCTGATTTGTAATAGACCAAAAGCATCACTGTTCCACTGGTGTATTTAATATTTTTACCACCAGATACCACCTACAGATCCATCAATCCATTTCGTTGGGATGCTTTCTCAAAGAGAAAGATTTATCATTTCAGATTGTATTAAAAAAAAAAAAAAAACATTTTAAAACCACAAAAAATCAGACTGGTAAAACACAGTTTCTGTAACAGATATATGGAGCACACTTTGCTTACCCCCCTTGCAAGAAGGAAATTGCATTGGTTAACTTTTGTTTTTAAGGTTTTCACATGATTAAACCCATTGAGAGAGTGGGTTAAGAAGAGGTCTTTCTGCATAGTCTTTTATCTCTACTTATGGATGTTGAGCATATTACCATCAACCCCCCAGTGTTTTATATATACTGCTTACTAAATAAAATTGTTTAAGGAAATAAAGTTAAATCAAGTTCATTTTGTACCTTGATTTCCAAAATGTTCACTGTGCTCGTCTCAAATTCATGGTTATGAAAGAACAAGGGAATGGCGTGTTTGATTATTATTCTCAGCTGTTTTATTGAGAATCATTGAGAATTTCAGATTCTGGGAATATGTGGAGGTCTCTGTCTGATTAGAAAGAAGTGTTGTTGCTTAACTGTACTGAAAATGCAACTGCTTCTTAAAACTAAATATTTCAATTCAGTAAAAGAATCTTCTGTTTAAAAAAAGCTTTGTTCTACCCAACTAAAAGAAAAAACATCATTAAAAGTGTTCAACACCAAATATAACATAACGATTACATTTTGAAATGTTTTCTTGCTGCCTACTTTTAATGCTTGTTGTATAAATGTGTTGTTATTGAATTGAATGTAATTGCAAAACATTACCTACTATTGTAACTTGAATTCAATGTGTACTAATGAATGTTGAAGTAAGTTATTCAGTCAGTTAAGTTATTATTATTTTTTTAAAATGTATATATACTGTATGCCAACTTTCCTAGCACACCAAAGCTAGATTTCCACAGCGCCACAGTTGGATGGACCAACAAACAGCATAAATATACCCCAAGAATATAATTTATTTTATAACCTGTACTAAAGAAGGGCATATACCAAGTTGCATGGCAATTGAATACGTGGTAGAGTTAAACAAAACTCTAAAGTGTGACATACGTGTAGTCTGAGATAATAATGGGTATACTAATGTAATGCACACACATCCAAATTCATTTTACCATGTATCATTTTATAATTTATTTTAATGAATCCACTGGTCTTGTTTAAAAATATATCCTGGCACAACTAAAAATGGAGAAAGGTCATTACTGCCACCTACAGGTCTAAAACATGCAGAACTGTCAGCAAGTGTAACTGAGCAGGCTGATTGTGGCTTTTGGTATTCCAGATTTCTTTGATACTATTCTGTGACCATGTCCTTTGTTGTAGTTTGCGACAAGTGATTTTCTTAACATTAATCTAACTCCCTTGTCTTGACCACCATCTGCTTTGTTGCCAAAACATTCTTCTTCAACAGATGTTAGAAATAATTACCTATTTTCTGGCTATTGACTTTATAATGCAGTTTAATTATTGTGTAATGGTTTTCAATCAATATTTTTTTTATTCGCTCTGTTCAATTTTTACAGAGTTTTAATGTAAAGGTGACAATACTTTGTGTGTGTATATATATATATATATATATATATATATATATATATATATATATATATATATATATATATATATATATATATATCAGTGCTTGGAAATCTATTTAAACTATTGCCTTCACATCCTTACACCACTGGGCAATAGTCTCAGTCTGTCATGTGATTGGTTCACATGTTCACATCACTGTCAGTCCCTTCCTGTGACAGAGAATGAAAGAATCCAAGCTGTAAATCTCCATCTTAACCAGAAAGGGCACTGTGTAAGATTGGTGGTATGCTTCCCCATAGATTGGACGAATCAACGGTAGGCAGAAACCGGAAGTCGGCCATCTTGAAGGAAGCGCGTAGCTGCACGTACGCGAAACAAATCCCTTGTGATCAACTATGGGGCAGGCAGCGATTGGAGAAACCATGGCACCGAGTTGATTGCAGGGAGGAGTTGGGTAGTATAAAGGCGGTGCAGCTACATAAGTACGGCCCCTTGTGCTGAGAGTGAGATACAGCCAGAGTTTTGTTTGTTTTTTTACGTGTTGTGTGTTATTTTGTGTTTCAGAAGGGGAGTAAGGAAGCAGGAGCTGCTACCACAGAGCCAGCCCAAACCCCTGAACACTCCCTTCACTACACAGCACTATCACGCACCATGATCCCCGACTTTGGAAGAGCACAGTTTTGTGCACTGGAGACATGAGATTATCATTATATGTTATTATTTTTGGGTCTGCAAAACCGCCATGTCCCCCCCCCGATACCATAGTTGGTAAAGGGGTGGTTTCTTTTTTGTTATAAATAAACACAGACATTTTGGGAACATTCTGTTTGGAAACTGAAGTCAATACACTACCTCACATCCTGTTCACACGCCCCTTTTCAAAGGCACGCCCTCCACCAAACAAGATAAAATGGCTCTATGAAAAAAACTGCTGAAACACGATTCTGTGACTTAGCAGAAAATGAATTACAAATCATACTACAAAAGAAAGAAAACAACTTGCAGTATGAACTTCAAAAACATTTTCTGTTATGTATTTATGTTGTTTAGTTATTTACTTATGCTGTATCAGCTATATTTAAGCAAAATATTGTACCACCGTCTTTTTTTCTCCACAGTAGGTGGCGTTGTGTATAATTTAATTATTCATATAAACCGCGATACTCGTCTAAAAATAAATTACGCCTTCGTGTTGTACTTGACATAGCGGAAGTTATTAATCTTGGTGAAGGGCTGTCAAGAAGACTTATATATTTGCAACCAAAATACTTGGCGAATCACACTCATAAATCCTATTTTGCTCCAGAAAAGTTGGTGACCTGTTGCACTGGTAGTAGTATATTACTTCATTATATGTACAGCACTAAGATTCATGACAAAAAATGTTTACTTTTTTTTTTTTTTTTTTTACATACGTGAAAAACACATAATAAAAGGCTGGCAAATATTTATGGCTTTACAGTATATAAAGTCATATTTACTATCCAACCTTGCCACTCATTATTTTGACTGATTCATCTTAAATATGTACTGCAGACTCAGCTAATAGTGGAGAATTAAATGAAGACTTGGGAAGGCTATTGTTATCTCCAGGGTGAAAGTGCTACGTGGGAGCAATCAATATCCCCAATACATTTGGAAAGTCAGACACTTTATAAAAGGCACTTTTAGATCATGCAGAGCATCTGTCTCTCTGGGATAACAGATATACTTCCTTGTGCATTTCAACAGAGCATTCAGTACCTACTGTCAACACTGTTAAAACATGGGCTGCGATATCCCACTAATTGCTGACAGTTGTCTGAAATGACCCAGATGCTATATTATTATTATTATTATTATTATTATTATTTATTTATTTATTTATTAGCAGACACCCTTATCTAGGGTGACTTAAAATTGTTATAAAATATCACAGTACAAAGTATATCATTATAAAATATCACATTACAAGTTATCACATTACAGAATATCACAATACAGATAAGAGCAGTTATGAAAGTACAATAAGTTCAAATTCAAGTAAGAGCAAAATAAAGAATACAGTAAGGTATAAGTAAGAGCAAGTCTGACTAAGAGCAGTTAAAACTTATAGTAAATATTTGCTTATATGGAGTAAAGTCCAGTAAGAACACATAGTAAGTATGATAAATGGATGAGAATGATTTGAAATAAGAGCAGTTACAAAAATGTGAGTACAATCAAATACAAGATACTGTAAGTAGTTATAGTTAGGAGCAGTAGTTGAATGTTCTGTGCAATACAAGCTGATACAAGTACTGGTACAATTGGGTGCCATATAGTTCAGTATGGTTGAGAGTTGTGAGGTTTACAGATGCTGTCTGTACAGGTGTGTCTTGAGGAGGTGCTGGAAGGTGGTCAGGGACTGAGCAGTCCTGATATCCATGTGTAGGTTGTTCCACCACTGAGGAGCAAGGATGGAGAAATAATGTAATGTGCACAGCAATTTCACTAGACCTGGCACTGCATGACTCCTATCTGTAAGTGGCTCTAGATCAGATTTAGGGGGTGATGTAAAGATACGTGAAAAGTGATTTGCATTTGCAAAACCCCCATAATGCTGCTGTAAATCGTGTTAGGCAGCCGTAAAATCTGATTTTAGCGGTTGCTAAAAATGTGGTGTATGTAACGAACGGTGTACACCTGGCGTCCTGCACCCGCTATCAGATTTGCACTTTGCCATCATTAATCCACTAAAATTATATTAAAATGCATTCAAATGAAGAAAAGAGCATGGAATTGGGCGGGATCTGGATACTAAGTGGGTGCAAACGTTATAATGTGATATAAGGATTTTGCCCTGCACTTAAGCAATTGCTGACCCTCCAAAAACTTTACACCTCTTATACAAGGTGCAAACCATTGTAGAAGCGAGTAACTAAGAGCTATATAAAAGCACACACCTGCAGAGACCTGTCATTGGCTTCAGGATGGCTGCTGTGGTCCACTTCCTGATGCAGCGACACTTGTCTCTTGTTGAGGAGAGGCAATAACACGTTCAGAGGAGAAGGGCAAGACGAAGAAGACCTGCATATTTAATCCCAGGGTCACTCTATTTTTGCTTCTCAAGATGGTACGGTAAGACCTCTGTGTTAAACTAAGCGCCGTCTGTAAAAAGAGCTTCCTGAGTCGACTGCAGTTCCCCTGCATTTGTGCTGAACGCTGGCTTGCCGCTTTCCCGGAATCAGTGACTCCTAACTGAAGTTTCTTTTTCTGTCTCCGCATTTCCAGCAGCCTGCTCGCTTACATTGCAGGATGCCTTTTTTGTTACTGTCTGTCATATGTGAGCGACTGACTGTGCAGTATTATAAGAAGTGTGCATGTTTTTTCTCTCTAAAAACTACATTCTTGGGAGAGTTTTGGGACAGTTCCTCCACGGGACTAGGCCTTGCTGCATCTCCGCTGTCGAGTGATTCCACCAGCTGCCGTCTGGCAGCTGGATTGGGCCTTGTTGGATTGGACAGAGGGAACACAGGACGTGGCCAGTCCACACTCCAGTGTCCCAGGAGGCGGTTCCAGAGCCACCGCCCTAGGCAACCACCCCAAACTGACCCGCCACAACCTCAGCAGCCCCAGCAGGGCTCCTGAAGGCTTGCGGCTGCAGACCCCCTTTTCGGCACACCAGCTGCATTACTGGCGCGCTTTGTGGGTTGTGGGTACATTGCAGAACGCTAGGGCAGATTCCACTAGGTTGTTGTACGCCTACAAGTGGAAGTATTTCCAGAATTAGTGTCTGACTAAGAGTCATGACCCAGTCTCTTGCCCCATACCAGTTATCTTACAGTTTCTACAAGAACTGCTTGATGCTGGTAGGTCACCTTCCAAATTGAAGGTGTATTTAGTGGCTATTTTTGCATGCCATGCCCCCATAGATTTGGTATCTCCTGTTGCGCATTTTTTGACTACCCAGTTTCTTAAAGGCGCGCGGCAATTACATCTTCCCCAAAGGGAGTATTGTATTGGAGGCTGTCACAAAGGCCACCGGTCGCCCTCACAGGTTCGATGTAAAAAGAGAAATGGCTTCCTGGTTTAATCCCTCAGTGGGCGGGACCGAGTGTGTCATCCCAAGGAAGGGGTCTATCGGCAGCTCTGAAATAAAGAACTCAGTAATACCTACCCAATAGGCAGGCATATTCCATAAGTAATGTTGGACGTCTTCTCTTTCAGGGAACCAGGTAGGTAACGATATATATACTCAGTGCACCAAAAGACTGATTGCTGCTGACGTACTGACGGTATCCACACTGACCTATTCCATTGTCTATTGCTATGTTTCAGGTAAGGCTCTCTGTTAAAACAGTAGTAGAAGTTTTCCCCACAAGTTGCAGCTGTAAATAATGTTGTAGTTGTTCGCCACAGTAAAATGATTCCTTAGCCAGGGGAACAAGCTAAGGGAATGTGACCCGATCCACGTGGCGAGTGCTGTGTTTAAATAAACTTATAGTTAATACAGAGAGGATATTGTGGTTGGAATCGAGATCGGGAGTAAGATAAATGTGTTTGAGTTCTGAGTTACAGTTGGAGAGAGCGTAGAAAACAAGAAATGGCATTTCTGCAAATATAAACAGGGCAGCTGCCATTGCACGACATTCAGTGCAGCCACAGCCAAGCTGCACGGCTGGCAGACAGACGAAACATGGCGGTGGCCAGTTTGCCATACCTGCGGAGGCGGCCATTTTGGGCATACGACAACTGCTATACAGATGACTAGAACATACAAAATTAATCCAATGGTCGTGTTATGAAGGGAACTTGTGAATTAGTGGCAATAGATTAATCGACAATCTTGTGCAATGACTGAATCTAGAAGCTGGTGAATGTTATGGTGTATGGATATGAATAACAGTAATGTGGATTTAGATACTCAGCGCACCAAGAGACTGACCGATTGCTGCTGACGGTATCCACACTGATCTGTTCTATTGTCTATTGCTATGTTTCAGGAATAAAGTTAATTTGGATTTGAGTATTGACCTCTCTAGTGTCTTTATTCATTATCACCACACCATCATGGTGTAACATTTACTCGTGAGTTAATAATACCTGATTAATAATAACTTGTTTATTTATGTAATTGCGTAATGTTAGAATGCTAATGTAATATATTTTCATTTGCTTCATAGTTTTACTGTAAATGAGTAATGCAATTTGTTTTAAAAAAAAAAAAAAAAAGGAGTAAGTGGTGTTGTATCTCAAAAGGACAGTAGATGTCACTGTGTATATAGATACTACACAGGAAGTAAAAGACAGAAAGAAAAGTGTTACTGACCTCATGCTGCTTGCTGCTGTGTTGCTGAATAAAACCTGTTGATTAAATCACATTTCCTCCGTTCTCACAACACAACAATGCTGAAAGGTCAGGCCAATGCTGAAAGGTCAGGACGATATCAATTCTTAAGGTTATTAGCATAGCTGATGTTGGCTGAGGCTTTTCCAAACGACTCAGCTTCATGCTGAGTGACCTCAGAAGACTTTGCTGCTCTTCCGCCGACATTCTTTTTGCGTTGTATTTTCATGCACCGCATGCCATACGCGACTACTGCTCTCTGTACTCCTGGCCGCAATGTAATTTGAATTTTGCATCCAAAATTATTTGCACTGTGTCTATACTTGCATCACCCCTTGATCTTGATTACCCCTAGTAACATCTGTTTGGTCCGAAGTACTCTCTCCCTGACTCTTCTTGTGCGCTTATTCCCCTGGTTCTGTTCTGTGACACCGCCTGTTTCAATAAGTGATACTTTTAACACACTCAGAGGCACCTAATAAAGTTAGCACCATTAAGTGAATATGGTTTGCATATCAACTACCTCCCTCACAGTATTTTGTGACGTAATTTGCATACATTTCCACCCATTAACATTAATCATTATATTGAAATGACTTGAACATGGTACTTTTTCCACTGGCTTTTTTCCACGTGCTAGGTTGCCTGCCACTGGTTAGTGAATACAGCAGGTGTACAAAGCCTGCAGTAAAAGGGCTTACTGCATGCAAAGCACGTTACTACTGTTTAGTGAACGAGGCCCGAAGTCAGCAAGTCCAGATGTTTTCCCTTTTATCTTACATGTTAGGACTGTACACTTCGTCAATACAATTGTAGTGTTCTTAGAACATTCATCTGTAAATCTCTTCCTCCCAAGAAGGACAGTGTCCTTAAAGCTGAAACATGCAGAACTTCTCTCCAGTCACAAATCTAGTTCCTTATGGAAGATGAAATATATGTATACCTTGCATAAGAGTACTTGCATTTTTTCCAGTTCAGAGAATTTGGAACAGCTCTAACTTTATAATTAGCATGTGTCAGATAACTGGAGCAGGCAGGTCCTAATCCTTCTTTCAAGTATTTTATTCTAGACTGATTTAAAAGCAATGTATGTCAACTAAACAAACAACACTTTACATCCTATTGTTAACTAGCTCTCTAGTGTAAGTCTTATTATGATTATTTTTAGATTAACCCAGAAGGAATACTGTAGCTCAATACAACAGTTATTCAGTTTAATACTAATGCTTTATCAAACTTCAATATCAGCATACAATACAAAAAAGGCATTAATGCGCATAATTACCAGTTTCAGGGACAACAGTGTATCAGCCTTCTTCCGCTCGTCTAACAAAGAGCTCTAAATAAGACGTTTTTATACCTAACCTGTGGTTACATCATTCTTCAACAATTTTCTCTTTTTGTAACAGTATAGCTTGGTATCCTACCTTACCTTTTCTCTATTGGTCCTACTAATAAAAACACTCACAATTCATGCATTTGACACACACACCCAGCTGATAAGATATATTACAAGAGATTACAACAGAAGAGTACAAGACACGGACAACCTCCAAATATCATACCCAAATCAGGAATGTGTCCAAAGTTCAAATAAAAGACAAAGAAAATACACAGACAAAGTACAGCAACATATTAAATAGAAAAACGTTATACAAACACCAGATTGTAACACCACTATGAACACCTCACCATCCAACATCTTATTCACCCTGTAAACAGAATCACAATTTAGTTCACCTGATCACTAGGATACTGTATGCCACATTGTGACAGGATTGACCGAGGTTTGAGACTCAGAGACAGTATAAAGTTCAAAAATAAAGTTTTTAATAAACAAAAATACAAAATAAATAGGCACCAGGGCCAAACAAAAAGGTTCCAACCACACAAAACAATCCACAAAACAAAACTTAAAGCTTCCAGGCAGGGCGTTGCCTTCACTGGTTTCAAAACAGAAAAACAGCACACACAAAAACACTCTTCTTCTCCTTCCAGAACTCTCCTCCTAGCCAGGGCCTCTCCCCTGGCTTTTATCCCCTGTGGCTGGAGCCCAATTAATCAATAATTGCTGATTATTAAATTAGGGCTCCAGCCACATTCTCACATGTTTTCCTGGCAGGGAGGAATTTTACCCCCTCCCTGCCAGTCCCAACCACGTTCATAAAGACGGGGCAGTCCCCCGTCACATACATTAATAGAGCTCATGTGCACGTCTTCAACATCCAGACGTGTCTTCCTTATTCAGTAGAGGTTCAATTCGGAAAGCATTTTCCCACCCGTAATTCTCTGCCTGTTCACATGTACAGCTGTATACTCCCTGCTAGTGAAACCACGACTCATGTCCTAACTCCAATTATTGAGTTGTGCTGCTTTTCTTATTTTCCATTTTATTTTGGTGCAAATTTAGTACTCTTGAAGTGAAGGCCAATTGCACTGCCTGCAGTAAGGCACAGCTCACAGCACTGCCAGTGAACCTCAATCCTGAACTGGACACACCCTGTCATTTAGCCCTGACCCTCTCTCAGGCAGAAGATTACTCAGTTGACCTTGAGCCAACACATTTTTTTTTCACCTGATAGTATAACCTTTTAGGGACTAAAAAATCAGCTTAAAAAAATCATAGTGACAGACTTTCAGAAGGCACTAGCAAAGACATTTTTCATTAAAGCATTACAGCATTTTGAAGTAGTCGAGTCATTGCTGAATATAGGACCATATTTTCAATTAGTTTATTGTGTCAGAAATCTGCATGTCAGAGCACTTGTGCGCCTACATTAAACACCCTCATTGAGGCTGGCATTTCCTCCAGTGCAAAATGTACCCCCCCCCCCGGATTTTCATATAGTATTAAAATATATATATATATATATATATATATATATATATATATATATATATATATATATATATATATATATATTACTTAAAGGGCATGGCATCACACCAGTATGAATGTCTCAGTGACAAGTATAGGCGCCTCTGGAACTGATTCAATCTTTACATTAACTGGGCATGCTTCTAATCAGGCAGCAAATTACGTCTTTGGGATCCTGTCCAATTCTTCAGTGCAACACCAAGCTCTCTGATATAATGTGAGGGTTACAATGTTGACAAACATGAAGTCTTAGAAGGTCTCAAAAATGTTCTATGAGGTTATGGTTTTGCTGGCCAATCCATCACTTCTATAGTCTCCTACTCAGGGTAATCCATGACAATACTGGCAGTATGACTACGGCATTACCTTGCAGCAGAACAAACTCAGGGCTGATTGCACCAGCAGATGGTCTTATATAGGGTCCAAGACTTTCTGTGCATCATAGAGCTGTAAACCCGTCCCTTGGAAGCACATTAAGATCCGTGAAACCCCCAATGCAGAAGGACGTCTACGTAGTGAATGCCTTACCAGCTTTCTTGGTGGTATGTCCATGGTGTTATTTATGCTGATTTCATAATTGCTGCATTCATTTTTTTGGGGTAGTGTAGTTCAAGGATTGTGTGAGCAAAAAGTTAGAGAAGGAGCAGGGCATTTTGGTGCCGTATTTGTGCAAGTGGGGAAACAGTTAAACAACCTTATGTCAAAATACCCAGATCAGGGTTAGGTGTTTGGCTATTTTATTTAAGTTTGATACAGTACATATTAATAAATGATCTGATATGCAAGTAAATAAATCAAATTGCTGCAGTAAACAGATGAACATAAAATAAAACTGCCAATAGAACAGATGTGGACAGGGTTATTTTCGTAGGTTTATTTTAGTCATTCATTTTCTAGTATCACAAACTTGTTTGCATTTTCCTGAGAGAAGTCAGTCACAGTTATACTGTATACATATATAAAGCTCCACATAATGTTATAGCCAGTTATTCACTATATGGCATTCTTTTACATACAGCTATCTGTATTACAACAGTATGCGTTTTTTGTTTTGTTTTCTGAATTCAACACACAGCATACAAACACATGTACAAGTGCTTATGGAACAGTTCTATTCGAAAATCAACACAACAGCAAATACTGTTCCTTGGGCTCAATAAATTCACCCTTTACAAACCTGATGTTAACATTTAAAACTAAGTTTGGGGTTTTTTTTACCCTCTGTCAGCATCAAATGTATCCACTGGCAACAGTTTTATGTGCACAGATGGATTAGGTAGCTTGTACATGTTTTCCATGGCCTTACATCAACTGCTTCTCCCGAGTTTCTAAGAGTATACCCAGTCAATACAGCATGGATACATTTTTTGATTATCAGAATCTTTTACTTACTGTAAAAGTACCTTATGAACAACCAGATCCTGCCTAAAACTATCGACTAACCTCTTCCAAATACTGCAGAGAACTATAATACAAAACCATACGTCACTGGCACAGGCCCTGTAAAATGCTGCCGTTTTGATGAAGTATTAAGGAAACTGGAGTGTAGACATGCCAACACCAGTCACATTCATTCAACAGGGTCATACCATCAGTAATCCATTTTTTTACATTCATTTTCTGATTAACACATTTTCTCACTTTTCCGAGCTAATTCTTACATATACAGTACGTTATACTGACCTAAATCTTACCCAAAGTAACATGCAAAGGATAAAACAGAGTGGACATGGACAGATCTTTTACAAATACACACTGGATGTCACAAAACATCTACAGCCACACAACACTTGCATATATGGTAGTAATAGTACGCTTTCAATATTTTACAGATCATGCAAAGAACCAGTTGAATTGCATCTGTTAACTGCAATGGTGATTTAATATAAAACAGGACTGAAATCCCAACTGCAGCTCTAAACCCCATCAATATGTACACAGCTATGGACAGTTACTTGTTGAGGAAAGCAACCAGACAATCTGACCCATACCAAACTGGAGGTTAATGAAGTTTATAGGCAACAAGTTCTGCCTTGAAAACACAGATGAGGAATGTGTCTTGCTGAACTCAAGTCCTAATTTAAACTTGAACTCCCTCATAAATGACTCGCTTTTAAAAAAAAAAAAAAAAAATCCAGTTGAGTTTCAAAGCTTTTGTTTAATGAATTGCGTATATGAAAAAAATGTAGATAACTTTTCACCACCATATTACCTATACTTTGAATAATGTATGTTTGGGGCTCCCGTTCTCCACAAACATGTATTGCACTATATATTTACTTCAGATCCTACTCAAAGAAATGTTACTCACAGTATACGGATTACAAAAAAGCTGTGAAAACGTAAACCTGACGGTATCCACATTAATATATATATTTTTTTACATATTTAAACAATCTTTGCAAACAGAAATACAAAGATATGTATTTTAATTTAAATACACATTTTTAGGGGAATGTCATTATTGCCTATCTACAGTATGTCTATTTTAATAATTTATAATTAAGTCGTGTAATACACACAATTAGTATTTATTTATTTAATGCGATTCCTCAGGTAAACTGCACAATATTTAAAGTGCTCTCTATAGTTCTACGGTGATATGCATGTTAATTAAAGAAGTACGGCTTGGAGTGACTATAATGAACCCATACAGATAATACATACATAAAGTTTTCATCATAGCTTTTATATTTGGATTCTTAATGGTGTACCATAGTGAGCCAACATAATGAATATAGATAGATGTTGTAGATATACCTCAATCCCTCTTTTTTGTTGATATATCAGAGTTTTCATTTGCACGGGACACCGTTAGACAGTCTTGGTGGAGTTTTTTGTTTTTTTTATATATAGTAACTGGTGGTAGCAAGTCCTGGTGTAGGGGTTGATTTAATAAAATCAGCCATTTCCCCTGTTTTGGATTAGCCAATCAAAAGAGGGTTAATTCATTCAGAGGTTAAACCAATATAATGGAATGTTTAATGGAAAATATAATAAACATTTGAACAAGAAAATGGAGCTGGCAAGTCATCCATCTTACAATATAGTAACTGGCTTTACAAGTAACATCAAAAAAAAAATTCACCTCAGTGACTCAAGCTCATAGAAAGCATCTGTCTGTACACAAAGCTATAAAGTAACAGGCAAAAAAAACAGTGGAGTGGTTAGTTAAAAAGTGCAAAAGCGTGTGCTTTACCATGATTTGTCTAAAGAGAAACAAAAAAATAATAAAACCAGACCAGTCGCAACTGTGTCAAAGTAGCTGCTTGATCAAAGCATTCTGCCCATAAAGCATCATCTCCCAATTTATAAAAGCGGCTTTGCTGCTTAAAAACAAACAAACAAACAAACAAACCAAAACAAAACATGCGCACACACACACACACACACTTATTGATTAGATAATTAGAGGTGATCGCAGGAAACCCAACACATTGTAACAGAACAGAATGGTGAGTTTAAGAGCGAGCGATGATCTGAAATCGATTGAAGTTTCCAGCCCTTGGCTTCTGTTTTTTTTTTTCTTTCTTTAAATCAAGTCTCATTTCCATGTGTACACTGCTAACTGTACTCCAAAAAACGTGTCCCGAGCCCTCTTCAGCCCTTCTCTACGTCTAGGCACAGTCCGGCATTCTCTTCACATTGTGTCCTCTTATTTCTTGCCACTCACTCCATTGGTTGCTTTGGCCTTGGAAGATCCTTTTCTCCGTCTTGATGTGCTGTGCTCAGTGGAGTGTGAAGCAATTACCGAGTCACGTTCATCTACAGAAATCAAAGTACATTATAAATCATGTGTGAGAAATCAACCAATCACCGTTAAGGATTTTGCCAAAAAATTTAGTACATCTTATCCTGTGTAATGAGGTCATCCGGTTCATGGAACATACAGAATAGTTCTAAAGTTTAAATAAACAGCACTTAGGGATAGATGTACTAAGATGGGCCAGTCACAGTGCAAACATACCGCGTTTGTATTTTCCTTATGACAATTCGTAAAGTGCACATTTTGTTTTATGTACTAAGAAAAAATATATGTTAATGAAGAGAGCCGCAATATACTAATTTAAATATTATTTGTGTCATCTTAGCGAGATCTGAAGTGAGAGTTAAGCAACATTTTTTCAAATAAAATAGCAGCAGATGAGTTGTGGTTTGCTGCAGCAGAGGGTGCCTGAAGGAGAACATCTATACATGGGTGCAAGAATCAAAATAACATTGTTTTTGTTAGATGTAAATGTCATCTGTACAATTCATTCATTTTAAATACAGTTTTATATATATATATATATATATATATATATATATATATATATATATATATATATATATATAAAATGAAAGGCATTTCCCATCAGATTCTATAGTGGGGCCCCCACCTTCACCCCAAAAAAGCTTTTCATAAATCATACAGTAGCCCCTCGCTAAACCGGACATGTTTGTCCGGATAAGGAGGTGTCGGGTTTAAAAACAATACAATAAAATTGCACACACATGTATTTACAGTTCCCGATGTATTTTAAATATAAATCACTGCGCTGAAATAACACTAAATATGTTTTGGGTAGGCTACACATTATGTAAAAATATAAATCTGTACAGTAGGCCTATACAGTACAGTAGTAGAATCAAATGAATACCTAGCACACTTTTTTGTACGTTAGCTTACTGGTAACATAAAATAAATCATGCTGCTGCATTGTACACATTGGAATAAAAGATAATTTTAAATTGAAATTAAATGATTTTAGGGTTTAGCCTATTTAAATTATTATTATTTTTAACTTGGTCTACTTAGATCATGGTCCTATACAGATGCTCAGAATGAGCTGGAGGGTTTAGTGGCACGTTTGCAGTCAATTGCTCCCCAAACACTGGAAAAAAACAGAAATGTCAGCAACAATTGCGACTGTTTAAAACGTGCTTTCAAAAGTTCTTAACAAATTGATGTAATCTCCGCCCCCGTTTTGCAAATTTATGCAGGAACACCCATAATTACATATTCATCTAAGGTTGAACTGCAAAGAAAAACTGCTGCCGCAAAGCATTCCTTAAAGTCGCTAACAGCATTGCGCTGGTTTAGTATATTTCACCCTAGACTTCTGACTCGTTTGCAACTGGTGTGCAACTATTGCGACAGGCGCAGCACTTTAGTACATCTATCCCTTAATGTTAAATATTAGTTACTGAGTACAATATCACTTTCTGTGATTTATAATGAGTCAATACCTCGTGTACAGTTGCTCTTATTTTTCCCAGATTTAATGTAAATCGTGTTTTTTTTCCTAAATTTAACAGAATTTTTTTTTCAGATTTAGCTTAATACATAAATGTTAACAAACATTCTTAGAAGTTTTGAAATGTGTAAATTTTTTTGGTATTGTAGTATGCAGAGGAGGCGGGGAAGCAGAGACATTGGCTCCGGCAGTGTAAGGGCAGCTCTGCAGCATACAATGCCAAATCAAGCGCTTCAATGAGCTCATTTAGCTTCAGATTTAGCTGGCAAAATAAATATTTCTTTTGTGAAAACCCAGATTTATTTTTCAGATTTAGATGCGTAACGATAATGTTTTTCAGATTTATCTGTTAGGTAAATGTTGAAATCGCCAAGTGTAAAAAAAGATTTAAAAGACTGGTATTAAATGTTGAATTTACAATACATGTTTTCGACATTCATAAATTACATCTGAAAGTACAATTTTGTTAACATTTAAGGTACTTTGCTAAATCTGGTCATTGTGGTTAAATCAAGGGAAAAAAACGTGATTTACATTAAATCCAGAAAACAAACACCTGTTAAACCATGAAGTGTCAGTCGTGGGTTGGGGGGGAATGCAGAAAAAGATGCACACGTAGATGAATGAAACAAACAGTGCTTAGAATCCTGTCTCGTTGTCATGGAAACAATCTACTGTTAGTATATACCAGCATTAAGAAAAAAAGTGTGTCTGTGTTCATATGTTTAAAACTACGATATAGCATATAGTGTAAACTCATAAAGTACCAAAATACACATCCCTTGAGTTTATTAGCCTGTGTGTTAACAACTGATCATTTGGTATCTGATAGATGGGGCGTAAAATTCTGGGCATGTGCTTTTCAGGAACGCATGAACAGAAAAGCTAGCGTGACCATGTGTGGTTCACGTGTAAAAAAATCGGTAGATCTACAGATTAACCGGTAAATGTGTAGATTTACCAGCTCAGTGTTCAATCTATAATATAAGTAAGGAGATGGTAGAAAATCTCTTTTACTACTCCATGATCACTGTATGGCAACAATTCACAATACAAAATAATGTTTTGCCGGCAAAATGACATAGCACACCAATTCTCACTGAAATGCAAAACGTGCTTTTTTTCCTAAACAAGTTAAACTGAATAATACTAAATCACACTTAGTAGAGGCATGAGTTTTGTTGAAGATATTTCATTATTACCATACCTAATGTTTGCCCTATTGGACATTTTAACATAAAGCGAAACACAAGGGGGATAAAATCGTTCGAAATAAAACCCGAAATCTCTAATCATGTCTGTATACAGGACAAAACATTAATACATGGTCTCTGCTAAATACATACATTATTATTTATTAATAATAATAATAATAATAATAATAATAATAATAATAATAATAATAATAATAATAATAATAATAATGTAATACATTGACCACTGAGCTGGTAAATCTACACATTTACCGGTTAATCTATAGATCTACTGATTTTACACATGAACTGTAACATACACACACATTTTATGTATGTATGTATATACAGTGTGTGTGTGTGTCATTATATATATATATATATATATATATATATATATATATATATATATATATATATATATATATATAGTGAGACAGCAGGGAGGGGGTTAATTCCTCCCTATAGGAAAACATGTGCGTAAGGCACATTTTGGTTTTGTGTAATTGTTTAATTGGTGTTTAATTGTTTTTATTGTTTAATCATTACCTGCACCTGGCTATTATTGAAAATTATAGCCAGGTGCAGGGTTTATAAGGAGAGCAGTCAGTCTGCTCTGGGCGGCTGCTGAAGAGGGCAGAGGCCCGATTGTGCTGGTGTGTGGGTACAGCCGTAATTTGAAAAAGAAAAAGGTAGAGTGAAGTCTTTTTGTGTGTGTGTGCTGTTTTATTTGTTTGTTTGTTTTTGTTACAGGTAAACAGCTTAGCTGTCCTGTTTTTAGTTAGGGTCCTGTTTTGTTTAGTTATTGCTCAAAGAGAGCTAGGTGTTTGTTTTGTTTATTTTTGTGTTTTCATTAAAAATAGCGCAACCGCGCTTTCAAAATCCATTTGTGTGTGTTGGGTCAGTGTTTTAAAAGGGGCAACGAACCGCGGTGAGGGCGATTCTTTCACTATATATATATATAGACACTCACACACACGTACTGCTGTACAAAAGTCTTAGACACATTCAGGACTTTTTAGGACAATATATAGATGTTATGAGCATCAACAATTTACTTAAAGCCTCCACTAGTGTTCTGCTATTATAACAACTTTGACTGTTATTAATACAGCTTAGTTTAGGTGAGAAGAAACCAAGCTTGTCATTTAGCAATCTTTAATTCACATTAATCAGAATCTTCAAAAACTTGTTGGGATCACGACTCAGAGTAAACTATACATGAGCATTCAAGTTTGGCGGTGCATATCCTCAAGTGGTGTTGGAAAATTGATGGTATACTGATAAGAGCAAGGTACAAACACATTTTAATCCACCATGCTATCTCCAGTGGTGCAAGACTTTAGTCAAAACTTCATCTTACAAAAAGAAAATGATCCAAAACACTCAGCTGGAATAATCAAAACTTATTTGCAAAAGAAAGTGGAAGCTGGAGTCCTTCAACGCACGGAATGGCCCCGTCAAAGCCCAGACCTCAATATCATTGAAGCTGAATGGGGCTACTTGGACAAAGAAAGTAAAAAAGAATCCCAGCAAAGTTTTAGTTTCCTTATGCATCAGAGTAGAAAAATGCAAAACATCTAAGACTTTTGCACAGCACACACACGCACACACACTGCTGCCAACATAGAAAGGTAGATTTGTTGTTTCATTTCAAGATAATCTCCTTTTGTAGGCACAATTGCCTGGAATTAATAACTATTTTTGATATAAGGACATATCTGAACTAATCTTTTGGATTAATTCTTGAACAAGCAGGATGCAGCACAGCATGTGGACTTTTGGCTGGAGAAATTCCTGAAACATCTTACACGGGGGGGTTAATGAGCCGAGAATCGGGGGACTTTAGCTGAACCTAACACCAAGGGTCTGTACAAGATAATAATTAGATTGGGGCCCGAGATAAGGATTTATTGAGGAAGCAAAAGTTGGAGACGACCGAAGGAAGTCATAAATTAGATAATGAAGTCATCCCATGCAGGGTGAGTCAATCGTAGTCCAAAAACAACGGAAGACAGTTGTAGGGGAAATTTACAGGTCTTTGTGCGAAAATCCTATAAGAACTGGCAACTTGCAGCAAGAACTTTGAATTGGTTCTGAATTGGTTTCACAGTTGGTCTGACCTGGTTTCTGAGTCTCACGTGGCTCATAAGAGACGATAGCGTTAAGCTTTATACCTCTTGACTGCAAGAAGATTCTGTACCCTGCAATAAATGAACGTCAAAGAAAGCTCCGTGTACAGGACTCCTGCTGATAGGAAAAGAGACGTCTGCGAGTCAGTTTATCTACGCGTCGAAACGAACCATTCCCGGCTCGGATACAAGCTTCTGTTCCCAGTCGTAACCACAGATAACGAGACTGTGTCTGCCTGCGAGGCGAAGCATTCAAAGAAGAAAACACACAGCATAACGAGACTGTGTCCGCCTTTGGGCGAAGTATTTAAAGAAGTAAACACACAAGACGTGTGTGAAACCCCCACTTGGGTTTTGAAGATAAAGGAGCCCAACTTGGGTTTGAAGAATTGCGGAAACAAAAGTGAGAATATAACTACAACGGAAGATTTATTCAGCAGACTTTTGGGGTCTTCAAGGAACCGTTGAGTATAATTCCCTTACCTTTCCCTTGTGGAACTAGAGTAATTAATGATAATTTCAACACATAGAAATTGATAAAATAGTTATCTTAAATTGCGCTTTTAATGCACGTATGAAAAACCTCAGAGTTTGAACCTTGTTAAAAAGTAACTAAGCTGATTAACTCATATTGTCATATGAAGTGTTGCAAAAGTATACTTGTGTAATTGTTAGTAAACAATTGTAGTCCAGCCGTAGCTGCGATATGTTATTAGAAGAATTGTAACTGTGAAATTGGTTTTGCATTTCAATAATAAGTGCTTGTGTTTCACGAGTTATTTTGCCTGTGAGCAGTAAGCTCAGGGCCACTGTCTGTGTAGTTGAGCTGAGGGAACTGTCTGCAGTGTAACGTCATCACCTGCCGGCAGATCCGCGCAGCCTGTATTGAGATTGAGACAGACGAGTTGATGTACTGTGTTAGAATGAGATGTTGCACCTATACTGAATGTTAGGAGAGCAATAGGATTCTACTTGTACTGTACTTTAATTGCATGATTGAAAAATAACATATATAGAAGCAAATACATTCAAAAGAATAGGTGTTGACTTGTGCTGCATTGATATGTATGTGAACTGTTACCTCATGATGATTTTCTAAGTTTTTCCTTTCTGTACCCTTATTATTATTATTATTATTATTATTATTATTATTATTATTATTATTATTATTATTATTATCTAATAAACTGCTACAATATTTTAACCTACTTTGTTGTGGTTGAGGGTGTTTTGTGTGTTCATTGTAATTCCTCGATCTTATACACGTCATTAAATAAAATAATATTGATGAGGTCTTAATTAACGTGAATGAATATTCAGATTATTTAACAGATAACTAATAGATTGTCTGTGTTTAGTCAGTGATCTAATATGGTAATGGTTATATAGTATTCATTCAAGTTGATTAACACATGTTAATTAAAACTATTAATTATACTAAGTTAATTAATTGTTTAAATTAATTATTAAACAAACTAATGTAATTCGCCCCACACTTCTCACCGAAGCCTAGGTTATAACAGTGGGTTCATTCCCAGTGCATTACATGTAGCTTGGTTTGTCAAACATACCTTTTAAATTATCATACTGGTAACAAGGCGAATCAAGGAAGCTACTGTCTTCACTCTCAGAATATGTCTGTAAAAGAAAATGGGAATGCAAGTCTTTACTGATAAGGTACATATTTAGAAATGTTCATATACAATTCTCTTTACTTTCAAAGCACATGTGTCATGGGCACATATAGCCAAATTCTCAAAACTATTTACTCTAAACCACCAGCAATAAACAACTTGTTTAATGTCCGGCTGGGACTTGGAATTTGCCCAGAAGAAAATTGTGCTAACAACAACAACAACTCCTCTGAGTAAACCGTTTTGAGAATCAAGCCCATAATCTTTAATAGGGGTATGCAGGTTCTCAGATTTCCTGAATAATTCCCTTACTTTAGAGACAAAAGGCATATTTGGAAAATGCCAGTATCTGCCCACGCTTTATCTTTAACCATGGTGTGTGTTTCCAAAGCTATTTTCAAACAGCTCTGAACACCGCACTTAGATCAACTCTGTACATGGAGTCGTAATCATTGAGAAACTAGCTTCTTCACTTACCTGTGGCCTCTGTCCAGTGTATTCTGCGTACCAAACCATCACATACAAACAGAGGAATGTAATCAAGGCCTGGAAGAAAAAAAAAAAAAAAAAAAAAACAGAATAAACTATATTTATTAAATAGTTTAAAAGCAATTAATGTTAATTATCATCCTAAGAATGGCTTAAAAAAGTACTAAAACAGCAAAGACTATGATTATTCAATGCTTGCTTTGGTGCTTTTTATAAGCTGCTGTAAGAATTTCAAATGTTATCCTTGGGTTGGTACAAACATCTGAATGGTTCTCAGCAACTAAAAACTCAACCAAGCTCCTACAATACTTCCTTATTCATGTATTCATTCCTTATTCATTACTAATAATAATTATTATTATAAAGCAGAAAGCATGACTTACCACGCACACAAGCCAAAGGATTACGTAAAGGACCTGAGTTTTGGAGAACAGATCTTGCCCAAATTTAATGCAGATAAGAGCTTCCAAGAAAGCAATGGCACTGTAGAGGTGAAGGACAGTAACTGAATACAAATGACGATAGACAACAGGAAACTAAAATCCCTTGATTCAACAACATTATATCAAACAACAAACTAGCCCATTACACATTCGCAATTTCTTACAGTAGTAAATTTTGAGATAATGTTGAAACTGCCTTTGATAAGGGTCACCGTGCTTGAAACGCTATTAAATACCCATTAGTACAGTAGTCAGATGGAGTAAAGTACCTTTTTATTAACATGGACATTCGTGAATGGCTTAGCTGTAGCCAATTTGTATAAACAATGTGTGTGTACAAAGCAGTACTGCAGCTGAAAATCTTCACTTATACAAAAGGAAGCTCAGACAGCCAAGCTTGCACTTTGGAATTGAAATCCTGAAGAGATTATGTTCACAGGCTTAGAATTTATTTTTCACTAAAATCCCTGGCTGTCTGGGAACATTAGGGGTTTAACACTTACACTGTTGTACAATATTTAGTAAGCTGTGTCAATTTAAATAAACTTAGGTCACCAGTCCTTTCTTTTTCACCCAATCTGTATTCTGCCAGCATTCGTATGAGAGAGCCATTGAGGTTTTATAGGGAAAGAGTTGCCAATAACATCTAAAGGCGTTTAACTTGATGGGAGCGAACTCTACATAAATGTTGTTGCCAAGCAGTCTTTACCGTCTAGAATTACTTGACATACCGAGGAAAGTAGGAGTTTCTATCAGAGTATTAGAAGACATTTGCTTGGAAAAGATACATCTCTAAATTTGTTTCAGCCTAGTGCCACATAATACAAAGTGACTATAAAACAAAGTTTGCTGTTATAATATGTAGAAAATTAATACAATGAATGCATTACAAGGTTTAAAAGGGCTGTATAATAATATACACTTACCCAAACACCCAGCACTGCGTTCCAACTCTTTTACACTGTGTATCAGTGAGATAGGCATAATACTGCCTGAAATGAAAATTAATTAATTAATTAATTAATTAATTAATTAATTAATTAATTAATAAATAAATAAATAAAAACAAACATCTGTCAAACTAAGACATGGTTATATTTAATTTAAAATTAAGATTTCCTTAAATGTGTTGTATACCAAATTTAGGTTTCTTTTTTGATAGAAAATGATAGTAAGAATATTCTTGTAATTTTAGCTGTCTAACAGTCATGAGCTTTTCTTACAAGCTTTGAAGCACAGCTATAAAAAAGCCGGTCTTTCTTCCTGCAGCAGCTGTTAAAGACTTTCCACTAAATCTTTTAGCGTGTTGAAGACACAGAGGTATAAATGTTTAATATGGAATTCAAAGTTAGAACTCTGCTAAATGACAAATACAGTAGCTTGTACTTCGATGTTAACTCTTGTAATACACAAATATCAAGATTAAGCTTTTAAATAATGTATTAATGTCTTGCAGTTAGTATAGTTACCTTTGATAGATAATAAACATTGTATTGTTTTAAAATACAACTACACTTAAAACCCATATGATTGGGAACATTGTTTTGAACAAGTACTTCAAAATACTTCTGAATTAATCATTTATTTATTTATAGGAAGTGTATAACCTAGGAGATCCTGCTATAATATTATTTGAAATATATTAAGTATTAATATAAAAAACATAGGTAGTCCAACTAATCATTACAACATTTAAATAGGTTACACAAGTGGATCACATGACTAAGAATTATTTCACATTCAAATAGTCTTAGGTCTGCAGTGCAATTTAAACAGCAAAATGATTCACAAGTATATCTTACCGTACGGTGGGGGCTGTAATGATGCCAATGAATAGAATTCTGCACCAGCTCAGTGCATGACAGGCCTGGAACACTAAGATATGCTTCAGGAAAAATGTATTCAACTCTGTCAGCTGAAAAATAACCAAAATTGATTTGTCAGAAACAGATAATATCTGTAAGTCATCCAAGAAAAAAAAAAAGAAAAGAACAATATTTTTCCAATTCATATTAACCTTCAAAAAGAACAGCATTCATTTGTTTTAATTATTATATTCCACAAGGTGTTCTGTTGAAGGTTGGAGGTGGTCAAGAATTGTAAAAAAAAAAAAAAAATTATATATTATATATTATAATATATATATACATATATAAAAGAAATATACATAAACACACACACAGTATACGGTGTATCCCCACCCATGTATACATTACAGTAAATGCCTGAATATTGGCACATCTGATTTACTGGTAAATGTCGACATTTACCAAGTAAAGCGGTAAATGTCCGAAATAAGCATGATACCGTTTTACTTCAGACATTTACCGGTAAATCTCAAGAATAACCACTTGCCTTTACCAATAAGATTAACAGATAAATGTCTGAAAAGCAATACATCTTTCTTTATAATTCTGTACATTCGGCCCTCTCTCCAGTCATTATTTATGTGATGTAGCATACACATTCCACGCACTATAGGAACTGCGTGACTAAAACACTGACGCTAAAAAGCAGTATACATTGACCATGGAATTGCAAAGAAGTGCAAATCCTGTTTGTGACGTAACCTCGCGCAACTTTCTACTATAACTGAAGGCCGTGCCAAGCAATCCTTTACTGACAAGCTTTGACCAAATAGGGGGGAAAAAAGCATACAGTACAAGGCATTTAAAGACCTCTTCATGCAGTGACATCATTTATTCAACGTTTCAGATTATTGCCATTTGACTCATAAAAAGTGCTTTATAGACAAGTTATTTTATAAGAAAGGTTATAAAAAAATCCTGAAGCTACTACAAAAAACAAACAAAAAAAAAAAACTTGGTTCCACGAATTTGTAAACAAGGCTAATTCTTAAAACAGCTTGCTGCAAGACCGATATACTACATAACGATGTTCCACAAGTCCCGGTGGACAGCACTGAGAAATGTGTTGAACTCATGGACTACCGACATACTGATTCATCAATAACAATAAGAACAAAATGTATTAGATTATAACACATTCTACTGGCAAGCGCCTTGCACTGTCACTGCGGGATTCAGATTCAGGTATTTATTATTATTATTATTATTATTATTATTATTATTATTATTATTATTATTATTATAATAACAATAGTGGGAAACACGGTGAGTAGGGTAGCCTGATTTACTACCAATATTTTAATAATGTACTGTACTAAACATTTTGACTGGATAATTTTTAAATCATTAACCTAAAGTGCTGGTATTTTATCTCTGTTAGCAGACTATAATGATCAGATTTTCTGAAGCTACGGTTCTGTAGGAAAACTTCGGATAAGACGTGTGACTGCAGCAGCAGTTGCATAGACCACCCCTAGTCTCTGTCGCTTTGGAGAAAAACCATCTGCTAAATTAATAATATTATTATTATTTATTTCTTAGCAGACGCCCTTATCCAGGGTGACTTACAGTCGTAAACAAAAATACATTAAAACAACAACAACAATAATTAGTGCTGGGACAAATGTCCAAACTAATATTTTTTGACGTATTCGGATACAAAAATCAGGTGTTCGTATTTGCTACAAATCACAAAAGATACCTTTCACTTATTTACCACCTCACCAGAATTTGCGCGACAGTTTAAAAAAAATGGCAAATGATTTATGATTTCCACTACATGGAGTAGATGTTAAAACTTCATGCTAATTTTAGACTCGGCTCTTGCCAAGATAAGCACCAACTAAGATGTAGCTTTACAGTAATGTGATCCATCTGCGTTTCCATCCATCTGATGATGTAGATATCCTTCTGGCTGGTGTTGATGGGATGAAGGGATCAGCTTATTTTGCCTCTCTGATGCATCAGCACACACAACGGCTGCGATGCTGGTTCCAGGGATCAACCACAGTGCGGTCTCCCCAGTGCCTCAGCATGACAACCGCCTGGAATAAGCCGAGTAGGGTACATCTCTGGGGTCTTCAAGTGGGCACCTTCTATCCTTGGTGTTTCGTCAAGTAGCCCACGACACCTCAAGAGGGCTCGACGTTGACTCTTGCGTCCCAGAATCACCCCCCTCCGTCCTGCACTCAGCTCAGCCCAGCTGACTTACCTGTGCATCAACATTGCTTTCTTTCTACTGTGCTTGAAATCCCCAACCAGAATCTTTCTGTCTCAACCACAGCCAGTTGCTGCTCCTCTCTGCTGCTTCAGATAAGTTCTTCACTGTGCAGCGCAACTCTTGACCACTGAATCCTACGTCTCTGAGAAACCGGATTGTAGAGTGTGTCACAAATCCTTGACAACCCACCTCCACTGGGTAAACCCGGACTCTCCATCCTCACTGTTCAGCTTCAGCAGCTAGTTGAGCATACCAAAGTTTCTTCCTCTCATACGCCTCATCCACAGCATCCTCCCATGGCACTGTTAACTCTACCAGGTGAACGAGGCGTGCTGATCCAGACCATAAAGACAATATCTGGTCGAAGGTTAGTGGTGCCAATCTCAGGTGGAAAAATAAGCCGTTGACCAACATATGCCAGCATTTTCCACTCTCTAGCAGCCTCCAGGTGTTCTAGACGAGGCTTGGTTTTAATCTTTTTCTTGGTGGTTGCTCCCCTGGACGGAGGAATGTTGTCCTTTGTGTGTAATGTTTTGATGGAACTTATTGGTCATGTTACGCTTGTCTTCCAATGCTAAGGCCAAACATCGCAGCACCTGGTCATGGTGCCAAGTAAACCGTCATTGGCTAAGAGCCACCTTACATCCTGTCAAAATGTGCCTTAATGTTGCAGGTGATGAACACAAAGGACATGAGGGATCCTCACCCACCCAGAGGTTTAGGTTCTGTGGTGTTGGGAGAACATCATATGTTGACCTGATGAGGAAACTGATCCTGCTCTGTTCCATTATCCCTAGGTCTCACCAGCCGATCTTGCATTGTTCCACACTCTCCCATCTCATCCATTCTCCCTGCTTGGCCTGAGAAACTGCCTTTACGCACCTCATCATCTCCTCCTGCTTTTGCACCAGCACTACCAGCTTCCTCCGTTGAGCTGGGGCTGCCTTGTGCCATGTAGGAGGAGCTGAACTGAGACCAAGACCTCTTCTTCCATGCTGAAAAAAGAGCTCCATGTGATGTTATATATATGCGATAAGTGATATGATGGAATATTTTTTTGTATTATTTGTGTAACGCTATGTCTGCGTTTTATTTTAGTTTTTTTCCCCCCATGCTATTTTAATTACACTGTTGTTGGTGGCCAAATGAGGCAGGCTGCATTTTCAGTGTTTTAACACAACATAAAAACTTTGTGGAAACCCAGTTTAAGAAAGCTGTACAATATGTGCAGTCGTGCAAGGCCAAATTGGAACTCAGACAGAAACATTTAAATATACCCTCCCATATTTTAATATTAATTAGACTACTTGCATTTGGAACTACAATTTCTCTGGCTAAAAAATAAATAAATAAAAAACAAGGAAACACACACAAACCGAAAGTACTACCAAAATAAAAAGTGAGAAAAAGGAAATTGCCCCCAATGTCTTATAATTTAAGTCAGAACCTTAATCATAATTAGGGCTTCGGATTTTCGGTATTAACCGGTAAACCCCCCCCCCCCCCCCCCGGTACAAAAAAAAATGAAAATCAGTGGACAGCCAATAAACACCGGAAAAACTGTGGAAATGGTTAATCAATTCACGTTGACTTTACCCTATTCCCATTAAAAAATAAAACCTACTACAAAAATAATAATTTCCCAGTGCTGTTGGCAATGTCCCGCCTTCCTGACTTACATCTATCATTGATTCGTTCAATACTTTAAACCCGCCCCAACTACTGAATGACAGCACATTCCTACAATTCTATTGGAGACTCCACTTGCGAGATTTAAAACGAGATTACAATCAGGATGGAGGCTTGTTAGCAGGATTCCAGCTGTATTACAGTTAAGATACGGAGGATTTAAAACAGAATTGTGGCGAAATGTACAAAAATGCCTACACACAAAAACCCAGAAGAATGTGCCCATGACCATAGGGATTTTGTTGTGAAAGACAGCAATGGAAAGAAGGTACAACTTAAGCGTGCAAGTACTGTCGAGTTACTACTATACATAGTTTGACATAAAAAAAGCAAGACGCTCAAGCATTTTGGAAAGTAACTGAAAACACTAATTTCATACAGTATATCAAAAACGAATGCCCCGAAGAAAACAGATTTACATAAAACTCGAAAATAACTAAAAATAAGCACCGAAAAACACAACTAATAAAACCCCAAAAAACAGAAGCCTTCATCATAATACAGTAAAGTGTAGAAAAACAATTTCAAACACAGCTACCATCACTAACATTATGCACACTTCATTAACACCATTGACTCATGTAGAAAAGCAGCTATACCTTCCCAGTATACCATCCAACAACCTGGACTAAATTGCAGTATAACACCGTTTTACTATATACTCTAGATCCAACATGCAAATATTAAAAAGGTAAGAAAGGATTTTCAGAATACAATCCCATGGAGTTTCAAGGAGCAACTCAGGTAAAATACAAAATGATTGTATGCTGGCACCTCAGCAGGGAGCGTGTTCAACCCCAGGGTCATGGGTTTGGGGCTAAATTCCACCTACCATACATTCACCCCAGCATTGTGCACAAGAGCACAGCCTGGCTAGCAGTGCCTTCCTTTGCAGGTAACCTTATTTTGGGCCCTATTCACAAACTGTTTAGTGAAGGGCGGTTTTTAAAACCATTTAATAACTAAATCATGTTTTAAGTTCATGAAAAGGATGTATTAATTCATTCTCATTGTGTGCACTATTTAATCCAGTGCCCAAGTGACCTAAGCAGCTTCATTTATTCAGGGAGCTGTCTTTTTGGGAAATACTTTAAATACGTCCACTTTTAAGGTAGCATTGACACAGATATTGTGGCTAAAATCTGACTTTGATTACCTTTGATACTAACTGTTATAGCAGCACGAAATAGCGTCACATAATTTAAGCACATTTTAAAATGTAAAAAATGTAATTAAAAGCTCCTATTTAGATTTTCTGCACATTTGAAAAGTGTTTTAACAAGCAATACTATAGCAAGTGAAAGAGGTTTCCACTATTTTGGCACATTCCCACAGTGCCGGAGTAGCAGGGTCTCAAAGCAACTCTGACTGGCTGATGCAGTTATTGTATGGTAATCAATAGTAATGAATGTGCTGTCATTAGAACTCTCCCCATTCCACAGAGAACAGAGTCACTCAGTCTGAAACGTAATCGGAAACTTGGACTTTATACTGCATTCGACTCCAACAAAGAGTGTTGAACTTTATTTTGAATGGCCTCTGCATTGCCTGTGTTAAACTCACACTGACCTGTTAAGTTATTTTATTCAGGAATATTCTTTCCCTGATTAACAGGGCCAGATTTAGATTTAAGGAAATGCCAGTGCAGGCACATTATAGTCCGTGGGCGTTTGCTGTGATGTATTAGGAGGTAGGCCAATTCAGTAAGAAGTATGCACCCCGTTATGTTCTTGTACATTGTATGTTATCTAGTTTTTATTTTTTAATTGATAAACTAATATCTATTGGTACATATTTTGCTGTTGAAAAAACAGCTGGTTTTCAAATATTTTCTTATTGCCATAATTTATAACTTCCATAACAAGACTATTATAATAGATTTGACAAACAAATTCAATTTCACAAAGATGACTATCAAGTATTAAGGGTTCATAAAACTTGTTACTCACGGTTAGCATTTACATTAAGCTATAATGTGAGGACATTTGTTCTTTATAATTAATAAATGCATTCAAATAATAATAAAAAATATGTTCAGTATAGGAAAACAAAAATACATCCTTAGACAATTGTTTTGGAGGGAAGAAAAAAAAAAGAAACACACACACACACACACACACAACTTTTCTCTTTCTGAGCCCAGTGCTTTAGTGTACCACTTGCATATTTCTAGTGCTGAATTTACCTGCCAGATTATCATGAAGAGATAGATTCCGGCCACCCTCTGAAAGGACGATTTAGGGTCAAACCAGCGCACATAGGTCCAGCTGGCTGGCGTGAACTGCAACACGGCTCTCTTGATCTTTCCTGTGGTGGAGTGAATATCCCTGAAACATTTAAAAAATAAATGGCAACTATAATAAAACACACTAATCCACTGGTATACACCAACAATGTTTCAGCTTCTGCTACAATTTAGATTTTATTGTTTTTGGCTTGAAAACATTTTTAAAAAGAGGCAGTCCAATTCTGTTCGTGTATTTGCTTCATACAGCTCAATGGACATGAGGTCAAAAAGATAGAAATCAGGAAAATTCTGAGCATCATGTTCTGTATTTTAAGAGATTAAAGTGGTTTTATGAATAAAACAAGCTAAAATCACACAGAATGGCACATTTATATTCAGTAGCAAGACCTACTTGATGCTTGCCCAGTGGTAAGTCCTTATCTCCAAGAAGCGGCACACAGTCATTCCGAGCCAGATGCCACACCCATTGCAGAGAAGAATATCCAGAATAACCTGATCCCACCAACATTCCGCAAAGTTAGGTAACAAGTGCATGAAGAAAAGCTAGGAGGGAGGAAAAAAACATCAGGGCTAAAAAATAAACAACTGTACCAGCGTATCCTTGGCTTTAATTAAAAAAACACACACCACACCTTTAACCTTTATAGTAGGGATGTGCATTTTACTGAATGTTTAAACTCTATGCAGTATCAGAGTTTAAACCATATTTGTTATCTATACACAAACATGCACTTTATATTACATTCCGATATATACTAACAACTTTGTTTAGTGATTTCTAAACAAATAAAATAAAACGTAAAAAAAAAAGCTCACCTCACCAATTCAATACTGTCAAGACGTTTTATGTACTGGTAGAAATAATTCCGGCTTCTTTAAATGTCCTCTTGATCAAACAGTGGTTGTAATCCATGGAGATAAAACTATAAACATACCGTACTCAACGCAGTTTCGAAAAGAATATTGTCACTGACATGTTTGTTTGTTTCTTCAAAAGGTTAATTAAAAACCACACACTTTTTTTTTTTTTTTTTTTAAGTAACTGAAATCCGCAATTGGTACGGGGGATAAATGTTGTTGAATAATACACTGGCTGTTATTAAAAATAAACAAATAAATAAATAAATAAATAAATGTAGATGCATCCATCAACAGTTGCAAACAGCCAACATCCATCAGAAAGTTTACATAACAAAAAAAAAAAAAAAAAAAAAAAAACCAAGCACATATTCTTTTCTGATTTTAGTTTTACTTCAAGTTTTCTTTTAAAAACAGTAGCAAATTAACAATTTTCAAACAGCAATCGGTTTTGAAGTTTGTTGACAATTATGTCAGCTGTAGAAAACACCCGCTCTGATGGTACCGAAGTAGCGGGTATACAAAGAAATGTTCTTGCCAGTTTTGAGAAATGCTGAAACCTGTTTTCATTTTCTTTCCAAAAATGAATTGGATTTGTTTTGAGGTCTTCAACTGGTTCATCAAGGTATATTTTCAGTTTGTCTTTCTTGTCTTCAGTACCTGCACTGCCATACTGGCCAGTAGGTAAGAAAGAGCTGAAGAGGAGGCTGATGCATTATCCAACGTCGGGCGCATTGCTGCTGAACCACGCTCTGTGGTAGTAGTGGACGGCAGTACCAAACCGATTAACACTAGAACCGCCAGATTTTTGAACTACCTAGAACCGCCACGTGCGTCACTGTGACCCATACATTTTTAAAGTGCTTCGTTATGAAAATTAAAAGACATACTATCGGATACAACTGAAATGTTTTATTCATGAACATCATATCTAACATTTGCATTGCAGAAACACCGTATTTAAAATGGAAAATTAAACAAAGGCTTTATTTTTAAAATGAGCGCATATACAGCACAACTACAAACAGTGAAAAAATATAATACAATATACATTTAAAAAGAAACAGGTATTTACATATACCCGTGTACAGGTGTAAAGGGGTATATGTACGTACAAAACTGTAAAACCGAAATCATTGTTTCTAATACTACATAAAAAGAAAATATAACACTACTTCCGCTATGACGGCTGCATTGTACTCTCTGGAGGAGCGTACGCGTCTGCCAGCTGACTGTGCCTGCATCCAGGAGCTGTGTTGTAAACACAGACGCAGTTCCATTGAACACTATTGTGTAAACTGGTACATACAAACCTGTAAAACCAAAATGTCCCCCCCCCCCCCAAAATGGGCCAAATTGATCTGCATGGCGGTTCTAGTGTTGAATCCTTTACTTTACTGTAGACTGCCGTGCGCATATCAGGTGCAAAAAAAGGTAAGTGCTTGTCTCGAGGGTCCAGGACCACTGCGGTTACTAATGTGCTCTCTGTCATGTCAGTGTCTATTTTAAATCTTCTATGCAGTTCACTGAGCACGGTGGTCTTGAAATCACGGACAACAGCAGAGTCATCCTCCGATCTACACAAGTGATTAGTTATCAGGCCACATACAATGGGATATACTGAAGAGATTGATGTTTTGCTCTAAAGACATTGCCTGTGTAGCCACATGGAACGGTTTCAGTACTTGAACCATTTCTGCCATGTTTTCCCAGTCCTGGTCTCTCATTTCGAGCATCCTAGCATCTGTGTTTTTGATAACCTCTCGAACAAAACTGCATTTTTTGGCCATCTTTGTTTGACTAGCTGTTCAAACATTGTGAAATTGCTATTCCATCGAGTGCAGCAATACTGGATTAGAGAATGTGTTGCAAACTGTTCCTGCTTCTTTTCCAGTGCACGGGCTGCAACAGTGCTGCGATGGAAGTAACCTACCAAGTTGCTAGCTGCAGCTATAGTTGTTTTGATGGAGGCTTTATCAAGACCGGCATTTACACAAAGCTACAGTGTGTGGGCAAAACAAGCAACGTCTTCCCACTTGTCGCATAAGTTTCCAGCAGCGACCATGTTACTTGCATTGTCATGCACACATGCAATGATCTTTTCCTGTATCCCAAATTCTTTGGTTATTTCTGCCAAACGAGTTGCTATATTTTGAGCAGTTTGCAGTACGGTTCCTATCAACTCCCAGGTGGGGCTAAAGTAGCGCACAGTTGTTTACGAATCCATGGCCAGACTCGTCCGAGTAGCTGTTGTGATTGACACATACTCCGTTTCTGTTAACAGTGTCTTTCTTTTTTCTTTCACTGAATCATACAAACAGTATATTTGTGCTGCCATAGCTTTGCGACATGGACTGATTTCTCCTTTGCAGTTTTAAAATATTGCCAAACCTTACTCTATTTCCTCCCGCTCATCGTGACCGGTTTGATAGGCAATTGCGCAATGAAAGACTTCCTTCTGTTCACATGCTTTGGAATGAATGCTTGTTCTTAAAGTGTTCTGGTCGTATTTATTAAGAGCTGTTTTTATTGGCAGGGGGTGTTCGTGATATAAAATTAACAAATCTATGATAATTACTATTTTTTTTTTTTAAAAGCATACATTTGGTGGAATGTGTCACATGACTGTTTAAACATCTAGCACATTAAAAGTTTAACCACTTTTTTTAGTTTATATGTTTAAAGGTCCCATCCCTACTTTGTGTCTATGTTAAATGTGCTTTTACAAGTGTTTATGAGTTCTAGTTGCCCATCATAGACATCTGTAACATAGGCTAGAGCAGCCAATGTATCTTTATATTAGTAAGCGCCAATAGTGGTACATGACAATAAATAAGGAATGTTAGGAACATATATGCTCCATAAAAACATTAAACCACTACATGTCAATCAGGGAATAATTTAGGTAGCAGTTTGCGCCATTATAGGTTCTCCTGTCAACTGTAAAAGTGTGGTGTGTCTAATTAGCTTGCACTCAAATGGTCAGAGTATGCTGAAAATCATGCAGTTTAGTTGTGACCTCTACATAAGCAAAGCAATGAGGTAATTTCCAAAGCATCACCCACACAACTGGTGAATCATTCATGGCAGAAATATGATCATACTCTTTGCAAACAAAAAAGCTGCAGTGCTTCTCAATAAGAAATTGCAGCCTGAGCCTCACATCATTCTTCTGCATTTATAATAGCTAAAGCAACAAACCAGGCCACTGAGTGAACGACACTTTTATTTTCTAATTTTAATGGTATGCACTGGTACCTCTGGTGAAATGACATGGTAGATTAGTTACACCATCTAATTAACTTTTTAGTACTTCTGTAAATTAAAATGTACTCAGGACAGTGCAGCAACGATGTAATGCTACATTTCCAGAGCAGACATGCTTGCACCAGTTTTAAGCAAGCTGTACAACAAGACAAGCAAGTAATTTACCCCAAGTTATGTTGTAAATCAGTGGCAGAGCAGGGAGTTCATTACAGACTAAAACTAGAGAAAATCCTAAAGGTCAGCAATGTTGCAAATCGATGTGGTCACGAGTCATCCACTAGCTCCACTGGACCTCGCTGTGTAAGCTGTATGAAATGTGTGCATCTATTCAGCAACAATTAGGGAAAACAGGTGGTTCTTTGACTTCACAAACAGGCATTATCATTGGTTCAGGGCAGTATTTGCAGTAATAAAAGGTCACGGTTTCTCAAACATTTGCCAAGTAGAGTATTTATTTCAAGAGATGTTATCTAACATGCACAACAACAACAACAACAACAACAACAACAACAACAACAACAGGACAGACATTCTTCATTTATTTGAAACAGCTCTATTTTTATTTCTCAGTTCTGCATGTAAACATTTCCAAGGGCATCAAAGTACTGCCACTCAATTCTAAATTTATACTTTACAGCTGTTCTGTTAATTTTAAGCTGTGCCCAACAGGTGCATTTTAAACACCATGACTCTTTAGAAAATAAGAAAGCGCATCAAACACTGATGAGGCAGGCTGGAACCAGAAAGGTGTCATAAAATCAGTACAATAAAAAACAAATGCTCTAACATCCACTGGGTATATGGGCAAGAGCATGAATCTGGGTTTGGGCAAAAGTTTAACAAGTTTAGGGAAGTCAATGGACTCAGTCACATTATTAAATGACATGGTTCCACATAAAGATTCCCTTACTTCCAGATGTTAATGGCCTTGCAGCCTTTTATACTTACATATTTAGTATTTTTCAAATACATGTTCTACAAGTTTTGTATATATCTTTCTCCTTCAATAAACTTTAGTTTCAGCTGGTATAACAGATTTCCTATTTTCTGTTCTGGGCCCAGAGCTTGTAGGAGTGTAGACAGGCTTCTACACTGATTGTTAAGCAATGTTTATAACACAATTAAGGAACTAGAGAGCAGAATCCATGAATATCCCATTAAACAATGTCTACTTGAGTTAGTATGTTAGTTTTGATTTAGACCCTGTCTGCACTACATAACTGGATCTCGAGAACCACTCAAAAACATTTGACTTAATCCTGCTCAAAGCGTCCGCACTAAATAGTTTGGTTACAGTTCCAGCAGAGCAATGGACTGTGGGACTTAATACGACAGTATCCCGCCATGCACCGTCTGTTTACAAGTTTGCAAATATGGAGCCTGTGCCAGCAGAAAACATAGTGCTTCTTAGCATGAACGTCATGGCTTTGTTTCTTAAAACCACAAGGTACATTTTATCATAATGTGTGTGTTTAGTTTTGAACTCTGAAGTTCTTGACCGATTTCATCACTGATATCAATGTGCTACGTTCCCTCTAACTTTCATTTAGTTATCCACTGTGGCTAAAGCAACTTAACATTTTTTTAGCCACGCTGGAAAAACTTAAGCCACTTAACAATACTGTAAACAAGGTAAACATACTGTTTCACAAGGCAAAAAAAGTGTATTTTATTTGAACAAGTAGATATTTAAATGCCAGACCCTACCCTTTACAATACACATAAACAGTATATTTAAAGTGCACTATAACTCTGATTCCCATTTAATAAATGCCTTAATATGGCAACCATTTTGGATCGCAGGGTAAAACGAAGATAAACTCCATTTGTTAACCCAAGTTGTTTGTTCGCAAGTGCTTTGTCTTACCTCTGTCATCTCCCATGTGATACTGATTGTCCAGCAGAGACCATAACTGCGGATCAGAAGGGCCTTCATGGACCATCCCCAGAAATGCCCGAATGCAAAGATGTCAAAATGGCTGACAATCCGCTCCCATGTGATGTCATGGCAGTTTTCGGCATATTCCTAAATCAACACAAACAAATCCCAATTACTCTGTGAAACTGCCAGGGTAACCCTTAATAATTATATAGGCACAGTTTTGGCCTGCACTGTAAAGTCATAAATACTTGTAGAAACCGGTTTTTGGGGAGTAACACAATCCACCAGGAACAATTTGAAATTGATCAAAGCTTGTCAGGAATGGCCATTAAACAGAAAACCTAGAGATCACCTACACCATAATGCACACTGTTTTATGTACTGCTAATCTTCGGAAATAAAAAAAAAAGTGAAATTTCCACACATTTATCAATTAATAAATACAAAGGGATGATCAAACTGCAAAAATATAACTATTCACAGTTCTATTTTTATTTTTTTATTGAATTATTTATATTGTTTAATAAAAAGAGGAAGCTGTATATCCCAAGAGATTAATCCCACTGAGGAAACATTTAAATAAAATATCGCTCTACATTTCTATCCTATAGCTTAGGTTTGTAGTTACCTAAAGACTGGAAAGACATGGGGCAACCAGGTTCACAACCCTTACAACCCTTAGCACCTGCTACATCCTAAAATAGATCAGTATAGGTCTTGCACAATAAGACAGTGATGAATGTCAGGTTGTGAAGTGATCGAGTTATAACCAAAAAAAAAAAAACTCACTAGCATTCATGAATATTTAACCCTTTAAGGACCGGGATCGTGTTAACACGATCATACTGAAGAGGGCTTCTAGAATCGCGATCGTGTAAACATGATTAAAAAAAAGCACTTTGTTTTGATGACTTACAGGGCCATCGTACTTTGCAGTACAGGCTTGAAACACATATCAATGGACAGGAGAGACTGACGTTCACTTCTTGATAGTTTTTTTCACACGACATCACTGAGACGTGCATTTAGTGTCTAAAGGGCGGAGACAGTTTACAGCAGCCAGGCAGAGACAAAAGAAGAAACAAAACATCACAGGAACTTGTTTAGAGCTAATAAAAAAACACTGTAAATCTGATGTATTTGAATTGTAATTATATTAGAACACTTATTCTGTCTCGTGTTACATATATATATATATATATATATATATATACACATATATATATATATATATATATATATATATATATATATATATATATATATATATGTTTTTACAACATTTATAAATATCAAGAAACAAGTGGATATAAGCATATACTATTTGATGAACTAAATGTATCAGGTTTTTTTTTTTCCTTATTACTGATAATAATGGAATGAATAACTTATTTTATTTATAAATATTTATTTTGAAAAAATAAATTGAGAGTAGTGTCCATTATTGCTTATAAAGACCCTGAGAAAAAAAATGTGTATTATGTCATTGCAATCACTCAGGTGAAACAATGTCTTGTAATTTGCCCAAACATCAATATTTTTCAATAAAACTTTCAGAAAGTATTGCAAGGTCCCTCGGGTCATAGAATAACACGTTTTTATACATGTATCTCTAAGCAGAATACATAACAAAAAACACAACTAAAAAAAAATAATAATAAAAAAGAAATATGTTGAAAACAAAAGTGAAAAGTTTGTATGGTTCCCCAGAGTGTTCTGAAAAAAAGACACTAGTTCCAAGATTCTACTGTAATAAATAGATTTTTTGTGAATCTTTATAGGAAGAGAGTCGACTACAGCCAAAAAACACCTGGTCCTAGGGGAGCATCCCACTGAAAAATGCTTCGTCCTGAAAGGGTAAGTACAATAAAAAACACAGACCACTTTGGTATAGCATTTACATATTTGAATTTTAGATAAAGATTATCAAAAGCTGATCCATCACAAAGCATATTCATTTTAATCACAGCTTTCTAGGTCGTGTATACCTATTTCACACGAATGTCTAAGTCAGAACCCTACCAGTATCAAAATACAACACAGAAGAATAACTCATTTCCTCACCATGATATCAGCTTCACGAGTGGCATAGCGCAGGTTAGGGTCCAGCCAGTACATGATCCCCTTCACCTGCTCCCAGTTCAGAAAGAGCACAAACACCAGGACGAGGAAGTACAGCACACTCAGACCTGCAAAATCAACACTCCAGCTCAGTGCTGCTCCACTCGTGGCTCTTTCAAAATGGGTTTCCACAGAATGCAGATAAAACCAGAGACAAGGCCAGTTATGTATGGGAACATAATGATAATTACATTTTTACAGACTGGATGTGTCTATAGTCAATACCAATCAAGGTGCATATTTAAACCAGATCCTAATTTACTTATTCAAAACAGGTTCAATTAAACATATAGGGCTACAGTCTCAGAGATATTTACTCCACATCATCATAAGCAAGATTTTTATCTAAAAGCGAAAAAAAAAAAAAAAAAATACAATTTCCGGTTGTAAAACAGAAATAAGAACCAACTCACGACTACTAACAAGACCCTCAGTTTAAGATCTTAGTTGTTTATCTCGTTTGGTAACTGGGTGAGGAAATGCCTCTTACACTGATACTGATATTGACTTAAAAGTACAGAATATACAAACCAACTAAGCAAACTGATATGAAACTCCCATGCACATTCAAAGACAATTCTCTCAAGGTTGTTTCAAAATGGAGGTTTATACTTACCAAAAACCATGCGCCATATGGCTGGATGTGGTCTTGTAAACGGCCCTGTAACATATTTGCAAAATCATTTTTTTGAAGTTTTAAAGATAATAACAGATCAACCAAACAAAGACAAATCCACTTACCATTAGGAAATGCTAGAACACTGATGATGAGAAAGAAGAAAATCACCAAGATCATGCCTACCCAAAGGTTGTCTTCCTGCACCGAATCATTTCTGTCAGAAGAAAGAAAAACAGTCTCATACCAGAATTGACCACAAAAGAAAGACACCACTCAGTTCTGCATCCATACTTCGAGGGTAAGGGTATCACTTAGATACACACATTTACCTAGTGACTAATTCAGCAAAGTGGTGCCATCTGTAAATGATCTATCAGTTTAAGGAAAAAGTAGATCAACATGACCTATATACAACACACTGCGTGCACAGACAGGTGGACATGCTTTCTTCCCCCCCTCCCCCAGATAGTCATACTAGTGTGTAAAAGTACATCCAGACCAAGTTTCACATCACAATTGAAGAAGTACACACACCTGCCACCCCTACCCCCTCCAGACAGTGGGTAATAAATCACTCATATCCTTTCTGTGTACCTCACACCTAACCTTCAGTCACAACTAACACATCAGCTATCATAACAATCTTCGCTGTGTATTTAATTCACAATAACCTCTTATTTCATGTTACTGTCAGCAAGACACAAGCACAGCAGCAATACCCGAGTTCCTAAGGGCTTAAAGAACATTTTTATTTCTTGAATCCAGTAAGAGTGCCTTCTTGATTCAGTTTTGCCTGAATGTATCGGTAGGATAAATGTTACAGTCCCGGTCTGTTTCAAGGACCAAAATTGTAGCCACAGTAAGATAGCTGCAAGTCTACCAGAAAACACCGGGGCTTACACAGCTCATTCTAAAACGCTAGTAGGATACATTAGTTATAAACTGAAGTTCCAGTCATGGTCTGCACCAACTGCCAACAGGAAGATGAGCAGTTACGATAGACAGGTGCAAGAACTAGCCAAGGCTGAAAATGTACTTGTTTCCCTACTGCAAAAAATGTTGTTTATATTTGTTTGCATTGGTTCAAGTGATGTTTATCATAAACTTTGACCAAGCGTAGAATGTTTAAAAAAAAAAAAAAACACACACACACACACACAACACATTGAGCAGATGTTAGTGTAGTAAATACACTGTGTACTGCCATGTTTTTATATTCAATTTCATGCTTTTCCATTTACACAAAATGGTCTTATGTCTGGTTTCCAACTGTCAAGGGACTGAGTTTATTAACGCAATCTCAACTCGGTATGTGGCCACAGTAAGACCACCATTGTTTCCATCAGCAGGGAAGATTTCAATCTGCTCCCAGAAATTATATGCAAAGACCATATGACAATGCTCTCCCCAAATCATTGTGTCAAACAAAAACAATACAATGTTGTTCTCAGGTTTAAAATATAATTTAATATTTGTAATTAATTTAGAACAATTTGTAGATTTTATTTTTCACTTTGACATTATGGACTTTTTTTGTGTTGATCAGTGGCAAAAACTCCTAATTAAATCCATTTTGATTCCATGTTGTAACACAATAAAATGTGGAAAAGTCCAAGGGGGGTGAATACTTTTGAGAGCCACTGTATGTATGTGTAATATATCGATCGATAGATCGATAGATAGATAGATAGATAGATAGATAGATAGATAGATAGATAGATAGATATAAACTCATACACAAACACACACACACACACAGTCACCTCCAAAATTATTGGCACCCTTGATAAAGATGAGCTAAAAAGCCTGTATAAAATAAACACAGGTAATGAGCTATATTTTACGCTCAAATATATGGGAAAACCATTTTGCTCAGAGAAATTTTTTTATTAACAAGTAATAAAAATCTAAAAAAGATAGGCGTCATAGAATTATTGGCACCCCTAAAGATTCTTATAAATAAAATCAAAGAAAATTAAATCTGCATTAACATTCTACTTCTTTAAGTTCATCTCAGTCTTGAGGAACTGTATTGTGGCCTTCCATGGCTTCCTGTTTCACTGGGGTATAAAAATGAGGTAACATGCATATGAAATCCATTTGTCATCCATCACCATTTTGGAAAGGCAAAGAACTCACAAATGAAGAGAGACAAATGGTTGTTGACCTTCATAAAAGGTCATGGGTACAAAACAATAGCTAAAAAACTAAATATACCACTTACCACTATTAGGGCAATAATTATGAAGTTCAAAACCACTGGAACAGTGGTAAACTTGCCTGGTAGGGGACGCAAGTGTATCTTGCCCCCACACACAGCGAGGTAGATGGTTCGGGAGGCAAAGGGCCACAGTTGGAGAATTACAGAAGTTGGTTGCATCTTGGGGTCACCAAGTCTCCAAATCTACAATTAGACACCACCTCCATGCTATTTGGAAGAGTTGCCAGAAAAAAGCCTTTATTGAGAGCAACCAACAAACGTAAGCGCCTGGAGTTTGCTAAACAGCATTGGCACTTCGATAGGAACCGGGTGCTATGGTCAGATGAGACGAAAATAGAGCTCTTTGGCCACGCACACCAGCGGTGGGTTTGGTGTCAAAAGAAGGATGCATGTGCAGAAAAGAACCTCATACCTACTGTAAAATATGGTAGTGGATCTTTGATGTCATGGGGCTGTTTTGCTTCCACTGGTCCAAGGTCAACGGCATCATGAACTCTACCCAGCACCAGGACATTTTAGCCAAAAACCTGGTTGCCTCTGCCAGGAGGCTGAAACTTGGCCGCAAGTGGATCTTCCAGCAAGACAATGACCCCAAGCACACATCAAAATCCACAAAGAAATGGTTAATTGACCACAAAATCAACATTTTGAAATGGCCATCTCAGTCTCCGGACTTGAACCCCATTGAAAACCTGTGGTTTCAATTGAAGAGGGCAGTCCATAAGTGCAGACCAAAGGATATCAAGGATCTGGAAAGATTCTGTATGGAGGAATGGTCTAAGATCCCTCCCAATGTGTTCTCCAATCTCATTAAACATTATAGAAAAAGACTCAGAGCCGTTATCCTTGCAAGGGGAGGGTGCACAATGTACTGAAAACAAGGGTGTCAATAATTGTGACACTCCATTTTTTTGGAAATAAATTTATGATTTGAGAAATGTGTAATTTTGGTTGATTCTATTGAATCATTAATAAAGTCAAATATATTCCACATGTTGGAAAATTACAATATAGCTCAGTTACTGGTATTATTTATTTTATACAGTCTTTTTTGCTCATCTTTATCAAGGGTGCCGATAATTTTGGAGGTGAATGTGTGTGTATATATATATATATATATATATATATATATATGATATACACACACACACACACTTTTAGATCTCACTGAGCATTGCTGCATGTCATTATTTATCATTTGCATTTGGACACTTAATGTGTCACTGAAAACTAACTCCCAGTGGCACTCGGAATAAAGGCATTACAAACATTCAGGTTTGAATAATGGAGGACTTGCCATGATGCAATTTGAAATGCATTCCAGATAAGTACGCAAGGTTAAATAAAATATTTTAAGACAGAGCGAGAGTGGAAAGAACCTTTGAGGTGACTAAAGCCAAAACCGGTTATTCACGGACCATAATCACCAAGATCTACCCAACCTACTGTATCTGCATGTCTAGAGACAGAACTAGGCATATACTGCACAAGGGCAGCAGTCATATAACAGCATTTACCACTGTGCTAAGTTTGCACCATTTTTTGGAAAACTGATAATGCTACAGCTTTTAATTTTAATAATTTTAACACCAACATTTGTTTCACTTAGAACAAAAATTGTGTAGCAGGGTACACACACAGCTTTAAAAAAATAGGAAGCTACAAAACAAAGCATGAAATACTGTAACCAATAACACAGTCATGCCAACAAACAATTGCATATGTGTTTAGGAACACCGAGTTGCTATGGCGGCATTACACAATTATTTAATTTATGTTTACCTTACTGCAATTCAATTATGGATTATCATTCAACTAATTGTTCATATTAAATATCAATCAATAATCGATTGCTAGTAACGGTTATAAAGAAGAGTACCGCCCCTTTTCTATGTCATGTCGACCCCGCAATGCTAAACAGCAGAAAACCAATTCGGACAATCCATACAATATTACAATAGTCGTCTTATATACTCAGTCACACACGAGGTGGAAGGTGGGCTGTGTACTTTAATGGCAGTGTATACAGTAAGTTAATAATCAAATCAGTGGCATGTGTACCAACCAGTGAATGTTTTTTTCATATCAGGAAGCAATCTGAAACATCAATTAAAAATTAATTAGTTGGCAAGATCCTGTCTTGTTAAATTCGAATTTCATAAAACATTAACTACATATAAAAAAAAAAAATGTAGATACTTTATTTGATACCGAGTCCATCGATCTTATGGCATTGGTCTGCATAAATGAATAACTCAAAATGAGCTGGTTGCATAAATTATAGAGGTAGAATCATTGCAGCTCTTGTGTCGTTACCTAAATGGATACAATATCCTATGCGTTTTAATTAGCGCATCACCAGTACTTATTAAACATCTGGATTACGTTACTGTACTGCTGATAATATCGATTTGATAATTCCACATCTGGCACGTCACGGCAACACGCACGCCGAAGTCACTCCATCACTTACCTGGTAAAAGCAAAGTACATGAGACTGGCTGTCGTAAAAGTGAGCAGCGTGATGGTGTGAGGTTTATAAAAGAAATCAATGGTGATATCTTCCACTTGCTGTTCGTTAATCATACGGAAATGCACTCTGTAATTGACATCGTCTTTGCTAAGCGTCTGGCATTCTGAAGCAGGCGCCATCTCTGCAAAGCTGTCTGTTTCCCTGCCTGACTCTCTCTCCCTACTGCCGCCGCTGAATGAGCTGCAAGACCAGCCCAGGTGCTCTTAAATCTGGGGGGACTGTGAACGATTGGTATACAGGATTAAACGTACACAAACTACACAAACTCAGATAGATACAATGAAATAAGTAAAAGTATTATACATCAATGTTTTACTCTGTCGACTGCATTGTTTTCGATGCCCTTGTTTGTTTTGCGGACAAGGTCACTGGGCTCCCCCAGTCAGCATGAAGATGAACTCTCCCGCACTGAAAGACTCCTCGGTGGACACACGTGGGTGAAATCGATCAAACGCACTGTGTTTCTTTTTGTACAGGCCAATTTTCCATTTATGTCGTCGATTTGGCTCGAAATGTAATTAATTTCGTTGTTTTTATTTTGGATACGATACGTTTACACCACTTCACAGTAAGTTGATTGCCTTTTTTTCTATATTTAGGTTACACCAAAATAGCACATAGACGCAGGATATTGCAACATCGTTTAGTTGCCCAAATTGTTTATGTGAGCATCGGGCAGACCGGGGCTAGTTGAAAAATTGGGTAAGTTGAGGCACTGCCCATAAGTTCCTGTCACATGGTGACATGTTTCCATGTAGTAGGATAGTCATATTTATTTTATTTATTTATCGCATTTATATAGCGCTTTTAATACAAAAGTATCGCAAAGCACTGTACAGTAAATAGAATAAAATATATATTTGTATAGCATGTCACACATACAACAAAACAACACTTGGAAGACATGTGAAAAAGTTGCAAGAGAATACTGCTGATTCTGAGTTGCATGTAGGATACACCAAGCACAGGATGGTATTCACTCAAAAGCCAGCCTAGTGGAATACCTGATAAGAGCTTCAGAAATGTATTATGGACTCGCACAAAAAGACGTCAGAAAACTTGCAGCTGAGCTTGCCAATAAAAACAAGTCTGACACATACCAGCAGGCTGGTTGGAAAATGGAATGTCAGGTATTTAACCCACGTTTAGATTTATTTTCTTCCTTTTTGTAATACTTTTCTCGTTTTACATTCTTCAGTAATATTAATTGTACTTTTGTATCACCATCTTTTAATTGTAAAAAGTGTTTATCTTCCAGGTAAGGGCTGGTTGTTCAACTTTTTGAAAAGGCACCCAGAGCTTTCTTTACCAAAACCAGAAGTGACTTAATTGGCTCGTGATACTGCTTTCAACAGACACAATGTCAACTTGTTTTTTGACAAGCAGCCTTCAGGCTCTGCCATGTCCGGTGAACAGCCTTCAGGCTCTGCCATGTCCAGATAACAGCCTTCAGGCTCTGCCATGTCCGGTGAACAGCCTTCAGGCTCTGCCATTTCCAGATAACAGCCTCAGGCTCTGCCATGTCCGGTGAACAGCCTTCAGGCTCTGCCATGTCCGGTGAACAGCCTTCAGGCTCTGCCATGTCCAGATAACAGCCTTCAGGCTCTGCCATGTCCGGTGAACAGCCTTCAGGCTCTGCCATGTCCGGTGAACAGCCTTCAGGCTCTGCCATTTCCAGATAACAGCCTCAGGCTCTGCCATGTCCGGTGAACAGCCTTCAGGCTCTGCCATGTCCGGTGAACAGCCTTCAGGCTCTGCCATGTCCGGTGAACAGCCTTCAGGCTCTGCCATGTCCGGTGAACAGCCTTCAGGCTCTGCCATGTCCGGTGAACAGCCTTCAGGCTCTGCCATGTCCGGTGAACAGCCTTCAGGCTCTGCCATGTCCTGTGAACAGCCTTCAGGCTCTGCCATGTCCTGTGAACAGCCTTCAGGCTCTGCCATGTCCGGTGAACAGCCTTCAGGCTCTGCCATGTCCAATGGCTATTACTGCAGAGGCTATCTGCTATTCTTTTGTCAAATATAGATTTTTAAACAGTATTTTAATCCCACATGGTTTTGTTAGTACATTTTATTAGTCAGAATCAGTTGGCGTCATTAAATGTTTTTACTCATTACATTTATTTTTTATTGCACATATTATGAAGTTATTTTTTATAACAAGCATAATAATGTCTATCTTTAATGATAAATATTTGTTGCTGATATTTTTACTTCTGTTAATATTAGTAATGTTTGAATATTACATTTTCCTGTATTTTTCATTTAAAATATGTACAGTAATCTGTCGCGTATCCGCGTGTTATATATCCGCACTCCACATTTATCTGCCATGATCAAGCTCTTCAGCAACGTTAGTTTATTATTGAACAATGAAGATTAGTTCAGAGATTGTAGATCTCAAAAGTTTTCATACACTGTGTTGTATGTACTCCGTGCGCTCCCATTGCTGGTAGTGTCACATGAGCTGTTCAGTGTGTTGACTTGATATGTAAATAAATCCTGTTCGCCTGCGGGGCGTATACGCTTCAGTCTCAGTCTCGATCTCCTGTCTGTCACTCAGCAGCGAATGCACATGGCAGACTGCTGCTCTGTCACAAGCATTGATACCCTGTATCTTTCTAAACAAGGGATTTAGGGGAGCTCCCTAATAAAAGCTGAATCTCAAAACAATAATTGTGTAAATATAGTAATGGTTCCAGCTGTGTATAATGGTATTTAAAACAGGATTCATTCATCCGACTTTTTACACATCTGCCTTTACTCTGGAATCATGTTGCCCATTTCATGTTTATTCTATATTGTCTCAGCTTACCCTGGACTGTGTCTGATTTTTTTTCTAAAGGCTATTTTAAACAATTGTATTATATTTTGATTATCAATCCACATTGTTTGTAAATCAAGCACGAACCAGAGTTATGCATGGTGCATAGTTTCAGCCTTCTGTATACTTCATTTGTAGTGTAGGTGATGTTTTCCACAAATTGTCTTAGCTAGCCCCGGTCTCCCCTACTACTGCTTGTAACTGTTGCTAGAATCTGGGGTGTCGTGTGCTCCCACAGCTTGTATCATTTCTTGACCAAAAAATAAATAAATAAATAACACAGGTCTGATAACATGACTCGTTTTGATAAAGCATTAACTTTACATAGTTGGTAAGCACTAATATCTGTATCCAAGCTAATAATACTTTATAGCTCATAATAACATAAGCACAGTAAAAGAGTGAGCCCAGAGCTCTCCCCTGGCAGTTTGTTTGTACTTGGTTCACAAAGTGACAAGCAAGTCTTCCCTAATGTTGTAAAAATATATGATAGTGATATATCGTCACTAGTATGTAGGCTCAGCTGGGTGCAGTTAAATGCTTTGTATAGCATCTCTGTGTTTTGTAAATGGTCAAATTGATCAGCTTTTTTTGAAAAAAGTGAAATTCTTGAGCACAATTTTTTTTTAAAATATATATATTAAAAAAATTAATAAAACTTTATACAAAAAGCTGTATTTTTTAACCTTATGAAAATATTTTGCTTTTTAAAAATCTCATCTTTACCTAATGTCAGACAACAGGAATTAGTTCATTTTACTGGTAATGCATTTGTTTAATCTAAATCCTCATGCTATATTTAATATATATTTTTTTTCTTTTCTCTTTTTCTGACAGGTTTAGATTGTGTGTGTGTGTGTGTGTGTGTGTGTGTGTTTTGTTTCTTTTCAAATGGCTTCATTTGGTTATCAGTTCTACAGACAGTGTTCTTTACTGCGGGTGAGTAGCCTGGTGGCTTCATTACACACACTCCGGATCAAGCATGCAGTACAGCCTTTGGTTCCAGTCTATAGCCTTCCAGCCAACTGTTCTTCACACAAACACAGCTGGGTGATCCCTGAAAGATGCAGATGGAAAACATGCCGCTTCACTTCTACAGGGAGGGCTGTACAACTCCAGGACAAGAACAATCAAGATGGCCTTCAAAATAGCCTGCTTCCTTATGAAGGTCAAAACCAACAGAAAGCAGCAGTACTAGAGAGTGCTGTTACTGACAGTCAAGTAGTTGGTAAGTGAAGAAAGAGCTTTATTAAATACATTGTTGTCTGCTGTTCTGCTGTAGAGTATTGTGATGTACATTAAGGTAAGCACTGCTACTAATAACTTTTGGAAATGTCAGGGAGCCCAGTACATTGATCTCAATCGGTGACACTCACCTGTGGCTCTCCCGATCCAGTTCCAACCAGGTCTTTCATTATTTAATGGAACCTAGACTTTAATTTAAGTACCTACATTCCAGGTTGAACCAAGTCCTGGTCTGGAATGGGCTGAAAAAGCCACAAGTGAGTACCCAGCTGTGAATAATTGCCCTCTAAATATAGCTACTGTTTAAATTAAGGTCTGTTAATAGTTTAGTTTGAACATTTTGAATTTTGCCTAAATGTTATCAAAATAACTTAATTAGCAATTTCTAAATTAATGGTGGCTTACCTTAATACAAATACAAGACACCACTGATTTCATTTTCCATATACACAAAAATGCTATACACATTAAACTGTGGCAGATCTAAATATCACCACTGAGATAATGAGCATGTTGTGCATTTGTAACAATGTATTTGATTTTTTCTCTTAGATTTAGAGAGTGCTTCACCTCTGTCCCCATTTGAGGAGATTTCTGATGAAGAAGCCTTACAGATTGTGGCACAACCACAGCTTCCACCAGCGTCTGTCACACTGAGGGACTATGTTGACCAGTCAGAAACCCTCAGCAAACTGGTCCTTCTGGGTAAGAAAATTGAGTGATGAAAAAACATTATGTTTTTGACAAGCCAAGGCACTTATTAATAATATTTCCCCCAGGTTTTTCACTACTTTAATACCACATATTTGCATTGGACAAGGATTGCAATGAGTTCACCTGTGTGACACAGGCCTTGCTATCAATGTCATTGAATGCTCCTTGATTAATGATTGATGTGTGAATCTTCTCTCTTTCCTGAAGGAGTTGATTTGTCCAAACTGGAACAGCGCCCCAATGTGGGAAACATGCTGCTCCGCTTGGATTTTGAGACTGATATTAAAGAGAGGCTGTTCTTTCTTAAAGAGGTGGGTGTGGAGGAGAGCCACCTGGGTTACTTTATCACCAAGAACCCCTTCATCCTCACAGAGAGCATGGAGAATCTACAGGACAGGTATGTCTCAGGATAGTCATCTTTTAGCCACAAAACCATTCATAAATATATCATTTTTATGACCATACGAGTCAAAAAGAGGCAGAAAGCATAAGTGTGCTTGTTTGTCTTTTGTACTGATGGGATTACTTAGCATCATCTGGTGGACAGATATTGTATTTGCTGTACATACTGAATATAGCTATAAGTTAAATTGTTATTCAGAATAGGGTGTTATTTCTATTTCTATTACATTTTCTTTTTTTATATATAATCATTTAATAAGACTTGGCTCCTGCTGTGGTCAGTTTGGAATTGATACTCAATTGGCAACTTACCATGTCCAGTTTAGTTATTTATCTTTTTGCTCTATTTTACATGGTATTAAGAACACCTACCATATAATGCACACTTTTCTTCAGTGAGACTAATTAAGGAAAATTACAACTATGGTCACCTGTGGAGTGACAAACACTACCCCAATTACACAAATCCCTCTAAAAGTGCAGTTTACATTATAACATATAAAGACTTGTCAATGTATTACTATGTTTCTTAACTGTTTTTTTTTTATTTCTGAATACTGTTTTAGGGTATCTTATTTGAAGTCCAAAAAGTTCAGCCCAACAGCTGTAGCTAGAATGGTCTCCAAAGCACCATATCTGCTGAACTTTAGTGTTGAGAGGCTGGACAACAGATTAGGCTTTTTCCAGAAAGAGCTTGGATTGAATGTGCATAAGGTAGGTCCTGTGTGGAACACTTGATCAGATTATGCATTGCTAAACCAACAAATCAATTGCAGGGCATAAAAACAGCTATGCAAACAGCCAACATTTTAATGCAGTGCTGACATGGAGTGTTTGCTCTGAACTACTGTACAAATATGCAGTCTGATGCGAAGGTTGGATGAAATAAAACACATCTGTGTTTTAAACCGGTGCTTGCACAAACCAAAGGATATTTACATAAAATCAGATGGGTTGTACTCAAATGCAGTCCAATAGGTCTGGGGGGCAAAGGGTCTATTTGACATGATCAGTGCTTAAGGGATCACATTTTGAATGAGAACCCTAAAGAAGAAGAAAAAAAAGGGCCTATACATATGGCAAGACATAAAGCAAATTGAATAATTTTTTCTGAGATGATTTTGCAGTTTGTGATTTTGATAATGATCTATTTTGTTCTCTGACTCTTTCTTTAGATAAGTTGTTGTTCTTATTGTATGCTTGTTTTGTGGAAGATAAATCAGTCCAATATGACAAAAAAATACACATCCATGTGACCTTCAAAGTAAATTGAAATTTATTTATATTTTAACCATTTCACTGCTAAGAGAAATGGAATGTAACCTCTCTTGATGGATCATGTATTTTGGTCACGAAATTCCGACCCTGAAGCATTAAAAAAGACTAAGCTATATAAACAGAAATTTCGGGCTATTTCCCCTTTTATTGTGGTAGACATCAGTAGACACAGTATTATATAACAGCTTGGACTGTAAGAAAGGTGATTTCTAAAAGGTGTTTTGTACTTTCATAAGGATATACAGTACTTACTGCCATTATTTTCTGATGCCTAGTTCTGAAAAATCACCTTTATAAGTTTCAGTTCTACATCTATATCCAGCCTCTGTTTAACCTGATATGTTATGACAACTACTATTGAAAAAGGTCAGAATGAGGTTCCCATGTAAGCTGAAAGAGGCCATGTCATTTTTAACAGAGACCACACTTACTGTTTTGTAGTTTACAGTGTTACAACCTGTATTGAACTATATTTATGAGGAGATTACTCAAGCTTAAAGAACCAGTTAAATCATACTCTGTTGACTTTTCTTTTGTTTCATATTTTTTAGACTATGGATCTTGTGACGCGTCTTCCAAGGTTATTAACTGGCAGTTTGGAACCAGTAAAAGAAAACCTTAAAGTAAGTTATTTGACCATACAGCCTGTTTGTTTTGAGGCGATAATTGTCCAAGATGCAGTGCTGATGGCTCTACTTCTTTAAGCAATTGTTGTATGTTATACATGCATGTTTTATTACATGGTTAGTATATGCACAATTATTGTATGTAAGCTGAAAACCTCTTGTCCACCAAGCATCCCTAATTTTATGTTTTGCTTCTTTTTTACAGGTCTGTCAAATAGAACTGGGTTTTAAGGAAAATGAAGTCCAGCACATTGTTACAAGAATACCAAAGCTTTTAACTGCAAGCAAGAAGAAACTTACAGGAATCTTTGACTATTTGCACAATACAATGGGCATCCCTCACAATCTCATTGTCAAATTCCCTCAGGTACCCAAGGGTTTGGGTTTGAAACTGTATCCTCAGAAGGGTTTATAGTAAAATGCAGCTGACAGTTTTAATACAGTGTGTTGTAATAAGCAAGTTTGCCTGTTTTCGATGTTTATTGCACAAAGTGAGTCACTGGTATCCACGGTGAACATAAGGAAGGAACGTCCTTCAACTTTGAGAATCACATATTCCTTTTAATTATTTTATTAATCATCCAATATATTATGTATTGATTAAAAAAAAAATATATAATATATATATATATATATATATATATATATATAATTTCATTATTACAAATGTAGTACAGTTTTAATTTTAGTTCCATGTTGCAGCCAGCCTTCTTAACTTGATTACAGCAAATCACAAAGACTCTTGCTTTAACTAAGTTAGGCATGATGGGTGTTAGATGTGGTTGGCACCAATTTGATTTGCACAACTGTTAGTTGGGATATCTCTGCCTTGCACAATACACAGGTCAGCTGATAGAAGCCAATAAAGTTATTTTGTGGTCTTCAATAATGCATATGTAAATGTACTGTAAATGCTAAAAATAAACAGTATTAGGGACTAACACATTATAGCAATAGTGTTGAATCATTCTTCAGTGTTGCTGCAAGTGTGATTTTAAATTGCTTGTTAATACAAATAAATGGCCTTCTTTTTTTTTGTGAGCTGAAACTGAAAGTTATATTTAAAAAAAAAAAAAAAATTAAGATAATCTGTTCATATGAATTAGTCTAATGTTTTACCTGTTTTTTGTTTGTTTTCTAGGCATTGAATGCAAAGTTATTGAGAATTAAGGAGAGACATTTGTTCCTTAAGCACTTGGGAAGGGCCCAGTATGACCCTGCTGAGCCAAACTACATCTCATTGAATCGACTGGTCTCACTCCCCGATGAAGTCTTCTGTGCAGAGATTGCCTTGGCCTCGCTCAATGACTTTGAAATGTTTCAGAAGACACTTTAATTGCAGAATGCACTGTGCCATAAATGTACCGATATGTCTAAAATGATATATAAAGGGCATTGCTTCAGCATGACTCATATTTTTATTTTTCAAAAGGATTCTTCTGGGAGTTTGGATGAAATAATGCCTTTTGGGCAGTCTCTTTTTTTCCTGGTACCATTAACATTCTAATGGAAATATAAATCACGTTTGGGGTCAACAAACATTTGTCTAACATAAACTGTTGAAATAATATCTGAAGTTCACAGTGATCTTGGGGGAAGGGGTGGAGGGGTGAAATTAACCATATTGTAGATGCACACAGCAGCTAGTTTTCATTCAATGCCTCACTTTCCTGGCTTTTATTCAGGCATTGTAGACTCGGGTTGCCACCTGTCCTGGTTTGACCCGGACAGTCCAGGAATTGGCATCTGTGTCTGTGTGGCAGGAATGAACAAGCCCGGACACCCTTATGTCCGATTTTAAATGAAACGCATAAGAAACACCAACCTTCCTGTAATATTTTCTTTGACATACATTAGTCACATAAACGATTTCTACTGTCTCACTTTGACGTGATTTGACCAAGATTTTGTTTTTTATCCTTTTAAGAAAATGTACTTACCGGTACATGTTACCAATTAAGAAAATACACATTTTCAATAATTGTTTCAAAATACAGTACTAACATGAATTATATACAGTATTTCTATGTTGTTCATAAGTAAACGTTACCATCTTTTGTTATAGACCCACAATTTTAAAAATGTATATGACATATTTGGTATAAGAGTATCATAACTTTGTACGGGGATAAAAAAAAATGTACTTTTGTTCTACTTAGTGTCAGTAAATAGAATCTGTAGATTTCCTGTAAAATCATCTTCAATGAGTGACAGCTCAACGGTTAAGCTAAGACACTGTACTAAAGGACTATGCTGTGTAAAAAGGAGCACAGCGTGAACCATATGTAAGGTACATGCATAATGATTTCTGTTCAGTTTTCAAGTGGCCTAAAATTACAGGTAGATAAATGCAGTTTGCATTATTGTGCATTTAAATATGTTATGAATCATGATTCTGTGATTAATCTAGCATAGTACATTCTGTTAACGGTAGAGTAATATTTTATGTAAGGACTGGATATCACCAACCCGCTTGTAAATATTTCTGAAAAATTGGTTATTATAATAATAATTATAATTGTATAACGGAAATCACTGAACCATCAGTTTAACAATAATGAAAACTGCATTCATCTACATGTAATTTTAGGCTACTTGAAAACCGAACAGAATTCATTATTGAGTTTGATTACAAGTCTGATTGCTAGAAATATCAAGAGCACAATACTGTGTATACTGCATGATCAATGCTTTGTACCGCAATCTGGTGGTATTGTGTTAAACTGTATTACAGTAAACTGCAGTTTTGATAGACCAAGGCTGACTGAGAAATATGTCTGGGTTTGGTCTGTGGAAAAAGTGGGAACTCTAGGTAGGGAATAGTTTGACCTTTTATTAGGTCAGGTCATGACATCACTGTCATGACTTGACCACATTCAGGTTGTGACTTTTTTTCTGCAGGTTGTTTCAATTTTTTTTTACATTTTAGACATGCAGAAAAAAATATATACCTTTGGAAATCCATGAGCCAAATTAAGTTACAGATTATGGTCTTCATGGGAGCCACAGAGTGAAAACGATTATCAGATTTTGAACCGTGCTCAAATTGTGAAGGTTTATGTGTTTGTGTACAATATAGTATACAATAAACCAGTCAAAAGTATACATTTCCACATTCATTTTGAGTAATTACATTTAGAAAATGTAGGGCCGTCAGATGCCATCATTTTCTTAAAAGACCAGGTTGTGTACACTTAATGTTTGATGATAATTTTGGAAGACCCCTGTCCAGATACAAACAATACATACTGTAACAACCCAGGCGGTGGTATCTTTGCTGGCCATTTTCTTTGTCTTGTTTGTTTGTTTGGTCATGTCTCATTTAGTGTTACATGTATTGTAGGGGTACAGGGCACACTGTTAGAGTAAGGGAAGGGGGAGAGTGTGGGGAGGGGGTGGGGAGTTGTCACTTACTGCCGAGGGATGCACCAGTCGGAATCATTCTTCGTGACTCTCCAGAAACGGTGGGAGCCGGAGGGTCGAGGGGAATGGATCTGACCGGTTGATCCGGGTGGCGGGCGGGGCCCCCCCGAGGGTATATATAGGGGGAGCAAGCCTCTGCGGTGGGAGAGTGCACGCAGACTTGAATTTGAGTGGTTGCTGTGAGGGACAGAGAGACAGAGGCTGAGAGAAAGGGCCTTAACTGTGGAGCAGTGGAAGAACCTAAAAGTGAGTCTGAGGAGTGGAGAATAGAGAGCAAGAGTGTGTGTGTGAGGAAGGAAGATAGCAGTGAGTGAGGGAGAGTGAAAGAACGACCATTAAGAGAGGGACTAGGCAATTTTTGTTATTTTGAGATGAACCCTGGCCCAAACAGGGATTTGCTGTTTCTCATCAGTTTGCTTAAAATAAACTGGTCACATTTAGAATCCCACCTGGTCTCCCGAGTTCTGCTTTGCTCAAACATGATGAACCTTACATTGGTATTCAGATGTGGGATCATGCAGCGCCTGACACGAAGAGTGAAACAAGAACAGAGGTAGAAAATGGCGGATGTGACGTCGCTGAAAGGAGACGAGCTGCGAGCCCGATTAGAAGAGCTGGTAGCTGAACAGAGGGTCGGGAGTGACCGAAGGACAGGCGCTGTGTGGGAAGGAGATGGTGCGGAGCGAGAGAGAGTTGGGAGCCCACAGGCCAAAGAGAGGAGAGGGGACATGATGACAGAGCTGGGAGGATGGCAGACTGTCCCGTAGGCTGAAGGGCACTGCGTCGTCATCGTCAAGAGACGATGGGAACGTTGTCACGCATGAAGCTGGGAGGAGTGCAGATGCGCTTCAAGTAGGAAGTAACATCACCACTGGACACGCGCTCGGCTTGGCAGGATGTAAACAAAGGGGCCTACCACAGCCAACGGTAAGGCCGACTGGTAAGACTTTCTGAAACAATTCAAAATAATGGCAATGATAAATGGATGGACCGATAGGGAAAAAGCCAGCAACTTAATAACCTGTTTAAGCCAAGAGGCCTTGCCTTGTTTACAAACCATCAACCTGAATTGCTGTAGTAGTTATGGTACACTGATAGCCGAGCTGAGTGTGTGTTTGGTGGGAGAGCAAAGTTAAGCCCCACCATGGGCCCCACGCTGATCATGGGAGAGAGAATGAGCAGAGTGGGAATAACATGGGGCGAGCAGGCAGACAGTGAAGGCAGGGCGCTATGATGGGAAATCCCTGTGGGAGGCTTACCACGCCAAGTTCAGAATGGTGGCGCTCACTAATGGCTGGGGCCTACTGAGAAGGCTGGACATCTGGCAGCTGCATTGGAGGGGGAAGCGCTGCAGGTTTTGCTGGACCTGGGCTCAGACGAGATGATTCAATATGATGTGCTAGCCACAGCCCTAGAGCGCCGCTTTGTGAGAGAGTGGAGCCTGCAGTCGGCCTGCGTCTACGCCTGGCTAACCAAACCCGAGGCCCAGGACAGAAACTAGGCATACTGGCAGCTGACATCAGGTACCTGGCCCGAAGAGGAGGACCTGGCCATGGAGGCCTTTGTCCGTGGACTAACTCCACTGCCCTACGTCAGCAGGTCCGCCTCGCTGCCCCAACCTCCTTAGAGCTCGCCATGGCTCATGCAGAACAATTAAAGCTGTGCTTGAGGAGGGGGAGCAAGATCAGGCCTCCAATGGGGAGCAGAGTCAGCAGAAGAGGCGGCCCGACCACACACCACCCAGAGTCTGCATGGCCCAACCCATTGAAGAGGAAGCCCCAGACAGCACCATCACCCCCACCTGGCCTACAGAGCTGGTCATCCTTATAAGGGCAGTGATCACCCAGCTTGCCTGGGCGCCTGAGCCCCGCTTGCGGCTGTGCTGGGGCTGCGGCCAGCCCAGCCACCTACAGCGACACTGCCTTGCAACGGAGGCTGCACCACCACGCCTGACACAGCAGCCGCGGGGGAAACACCAAGGGGCTCGCATAGATGGACATTACAGGCCGGCCATAGTGGTTGGGAGGACCACTGCAAGGGACTTCTGCCACGTCCCCGTCGAGGAGGTTCCATGTACTGCTCTAGTGGACACCGGTTCAACAGTGATTCTGGTGCGTCCTGATGTGCTCCCAGCTGGGGTCCAGCTGGAACCCACCACTGTACAATTACGTACTGTGACAGGGGAGCTAACGCCGATACAAGGGAAGAGCAACCTCGCCACTGAAGTAGCTGGACGGACAGTACACCACCTTGTCTGGATAGCAGCTCTCCAGGACCCCTGCATACTGGGCCTGGACTTCCTGTGCTACAGGGGGGCAATTCGAGCTCAGGGCAGGGACATTGCACCTGCAGGGGGGACTGCCTTGGCCTTAGCCTACCGAGGGGGACCTGCCTTCCCCCCCCCCCCGAGACGGGTTGGGGTCAGGACCCCTTGGTTCGACAAGTTCAAGCCCTGCCGGGGGCCCAACGAGACGCTGCAGTGAGCCCCCCCTCAACACCAGGCTGCCAGCCCTGTCATGCACCAGAGACAGAGCAAGAGTGTGTGTGAGGAAGGAAGATAGCAGTGAGTGAGAGTGAGAGAACGACCGTTAAGAGAGAGACTAGGCAATTTTTGTTATTTTGCCGTGAACCCCGGCCCAAACAGGGATCTCTGTTTTTTTTATCAGTTTGCTTAAAAATAAACTGGTCACATTTGGAATCCCACCTGGTCTCCAGAGTGCTGCTTTGCTCAGACATGACAAACGTTACAATGCAAAAATACTTTGACAGTGGGTATTAACAGCACAGTATTTTATTATTTTCTTGATAAAGTTCCATTAGACGTGGTCCGGTGGAAACTTTTTTCACTGCCAGTGTTTTAACCTCTTTTTCACATTTTCATTTTATATCATGTTTACAAACTATTCGATCTGATATGTCATTCTCTTACATTATGCTACCAGGGATGCACTGTTCGTGTTCCATGTACTCGGCAGGAAATAACACCTTGCTGTCTTTCCAGTTTGTTTACATTCATTACAAACAGCTTAAGTTCTAAAATAAAACGTGTTGCTTTCTTACCGTGTTAACGTGACAATCTATAAATCTAAAACTAAACATGTATTTGCAACGTGCTGTTTTGTTTACACACATGTAACATTTTCATCATTTGCATATATAGTACTCCATTACTAAAATACAAAAATGTATTTTGTAACCGCATATGTCGCTGCATTTTTAAATGGATTACCGTTTGACCTATTAATAAAGTTTGTTGAATACTGATCGTGTCCCAGAATGCATTCGGAAAAATCCCGTCACATGACGATTTCCTTTACCCAGAGTCCATCTCAAGGAAATTTACCGAAAATATGGCTGCGAGGGCACCAGGTAAGGGTAAACTGTTTTTCCTATTGAATTGTTCGTATATGACAAACTGCCACTTCGGATCTAGACAATTTTACGTCACATATGTTACTAGTTACCATATGTTGTATGTATTTACGTTTTGATGAATTGAGGTTACGTAAATTAGATTTCTAGATGTGTATGTTGTTAGGGGAGACCCAGGTTATCCCTGTCTTACACGGCAAGGTTAGTATTTCTGTTGGTATTATTTTAATGCAGTACGTTTTATAAGTAAATACATTTTAAACTCCAGACTTTAGTTGAAAGTGATGTATACGACTGTACTGTCTGTAGATTTCCTAAACAACTGAGTCGACAGCTTTGGAAAAAAAAAAAAAAAAACCCCCACCAGCAAACCATCGATCATTTAATTCGATGCTTTGGCCTATAATTTTGAAAGTCACATTTCCTTAAGAATTGAGTTTACCCTATTAAAACGGGATCCTTCAGTAGTATATCCAGGTTATGACTTTATGGTTCATACTGCGTCCTATATTAAGTCTAACCACTGTAGGATAATAACAAAAATGAAGCTTTGAAGCGATACGTTTCTATTTTAAATAATCCCATAGTATCTTTGATATATTTGATTGTCATGGAGGCTCCTTATACCTTGAAAAGGAATGCCGCAAATTATAAAACAACGTGATCATAAATATAACGAAACATAGGCTATACTACTGCACAGTTTTTATTGTTGTCACTAAATGCCACAAGAGGGCAGTATTATAGTTTAAATAAAAGACCTATCTTTATCGTGAGACACGTAATTGGTAGGTTTGGGTTTAAAATAGCAACACAGTATCAGTAGTAACAGTGCAACTAATTGGCCAAAGCCAATTTATAGTGGACAGGTGTCTTGGATTTAAACATGAGCTTGTAGTAACTGGGGAAATGATTCCAGCTAAATATACCTGCTACATCTGGATGCAATATCAGAGAGTGGCACTTACCAGAAACTTTCCTGCATTACTGTCTCTTTTGAGTATGTTGTATGGCACGTGTATGTAGAGACACATGACAAGCTTAAACAGTAAGCAAGGAAATAGGAAAATGCAAATATTTCAACTGTATTACATCTCTACATATTTGCAGTGAAAACAGAAGGGATCTCGGTTAGATGAAACAAGGTGTTTTGATGCTTTTCTGTATTACTTTATCTCCCAGACAGTGTCTTCCACTTCTTTGAAAAAGGCTGTCTGTGATCTCAGGCAGTCACGTCTTTTTGTTGGCGATTTTTAATACAAGCATCACTTTACCCTAATTTAAGACAGGCCATTTTTGAGAAAAAAAAATGGTGTAAGAAGTGAGTCAATTCGAAGGAATACACTTCAGATTTCCAACTTATCATTCAACTTCTTCCAGCTGTGATAACTGTGATCAGTTAAGAGTGGCTTTAGGATTGGTACAAGTTTGTAAAGTTCCTAATACCCATTGTGTCTAAAATCAAGTATATATGCACCCTACTTGAATGAATCTTTCTACTCTCGCAACCATAGAGTAACTGACAGAGTGGTTTAAAGTCATGCAGCTTTTTTAACTGCAATGCAAAATCTATTTCAAAATTAAAGGATGCCATTTATCAATAACTGCTGTGTATACCTTTTGAAAGCACTGCATTCATTGTGAGAAAAACTGCCTTGTATCCATCAGCATTGTTATCCATAAGCAACAAAATTTAAAAAATGTTTTATATTCCAAACAAAACTGAATTTTCAAAGTAAGCTTATGGACATATATTACATTTCAGTTTCAGCGACAGGCCGATTGTTGTCTGGCTTTCGAAAATGGTACTACAATGCTGCAGGCTTCAACAAGCTTGGTAAGTACATTTGTCTTTTTTCTCCTATTCACATGTCTGTTTACCAATCACAGCACTTAGTCCAGAAAAGCCAGTAAAATACTAATTAATTTGCTATATATATATATATATATATATATATATATATATATATATATATATATATATATATGCAGTTGCAGTAAAGTACCACATTAGACCCCTTTTACTGACCTGAGATTGACCCCAGTATTTAGGCAAGAGTTTGGAGCTATTTCAGTCTAGGTGAGTAGCAGTAGGCTTAATGAAATTTCTACACAATTGTAACTGCATCTTTGATGGCAAGATAAATTGGATGGGGCATAGTGAAGGAACTGCTCCTTAAAATTGTAGTCCCAGAAAGGGCTAAGTGCAATTCTTACTCAGCAGATTAAGTGCTGCCAATGTATTACCTTTCATGAGCACCATAATTCATCGCACAAGTATATATTGGTACAATAAAAGTCAGGAGGCTCACAATAAATACACAGTACTGATCATGTGAACTTGGCAGTAGATAGATAAAAAATGGTTACATGACAATAAACATTGTGGTATCAAATACTAACTTAAAACTAGCATGCATGTTTTTCACATTCCTATAAAGTGTTTTATTTTTTTAATTTTGTAAGGGTGCAACATAAAAAAATGGGAAACATTATTATCCCATTTTATTTATTTTTATTTATTTATTTATTGTAGGTTTAGGTACGCTACTTTGTTTCAACGAATAGTTAATTTGCTGTTACAGGCGTACTGAAACGGACCTGATGCCAACAAATCACTTGTATAAATCACAAATATTTTCATGGTTCAATGCCACTAAAATAGCTGGTGTTACATTCCTCCATACTAATGCTCAAAATGATAAAGCCCCATACCTAACATTGCTTGTACTTTTGTATTCAGCCAATCGCCTCTCTACAACACCTGTCAATTATTTTACACTCAAGAAGGAACCAATTACCCGATCAACAATCAAGAAGCATACTTAAAATACTCAATAGCATTTACTCAGGAAAAATAACAAAAACAAGTAAAATGTGACATTTAAAAATCTGTTTGGTGTTCAGATTTGTAAAGCCTCTTACTCTCTGAGGATGCATTAGTTAGACCTCCTGTCTTAAATGAAATCCTCAGCTGACGCCTCGGAATTCAGTCATCAAGACAGTAGGTCTAACTAATGCATCTGCCTCGAGGTGGGTTTTTACCTAATATATAAACCTTATTTCCTCATTTGTAGTGTCTGTTTGTCATCAGCCTCCACCATGCTTGTGGATTAATGATCTTGTGTAAAGTCATTGTTGGTAGTACAGATTGGTGTTTGTGTTTTGAATGACCATTTCTGGCCTGTGTTCTACATTAAAGAATGCTAAAATAAGTTCATTTTCTTCTTCTGTTAGGACTGATGCGAGATGACACTATGTATGAGGATGATGATGTGAAAGAGGCTTTGAAGAGGCTCCCAGAGCCCGTGTACAATGACAGAATGTTCCGTATCAAGAGAGCACTTGACTTGTCTATGAAACAGCAGGTCCTGCCCAAAGATCAGTGGACAAAATACGAAGAGGTTTGTCTTTTTGTTATATGTACAATTGTGTTTTTAAGGCTAGTGTATTGAAACGATAACCTGTACAAGCTGCTGTTGCTTAATCCATAGAAATAATTTAAAAGGTTATACCCTGGACATAAGTCAATGTTTCCACCATTTAACAACATTGACTCTTTTTTTAAATATATTTATAATGTTTTTAAGATTATGTACATGCATATCAGTATACAAATCATTTTGGAGACATTCATTTAAATTGCTTTTTATTGTTTTATAGGATGGAAACTACTTAACACCTTATGTGAAGGAGGTGATTCGTGAAAAGAAGGAGAAGGCAGAGTGGAATAAGAAGTGAAGCAAACCTGGAGGATAACTGACCTCCCCATGAGGCTTGTGTTGTGTGTTTTCTCATTTAATGTATTTAAAATAAAATGTAACAATCTTTCAGTATCTGAGTTCATTGAAGTTATCTTGTCGCACTTATACTATCAGTTTTCCCTTCATTCTTCTCATTGTGATAATCAGTGATTTTTGTACAAAAGCATTGCTGGATAAATATGTACAAGTTATAATACAGATGGTATTACAATGGCTCGCTCGGAAAGGTAAACTATGGAAGATATAAATACAAGTAACCAGTGGTGTACCACAGATCAGTATTAGGTCCTCTGCTATTCCTAATCTACATTAATGATTTGATTCTGGTATAGTAAGTAAACTTGTTAAATTTGCAGACGACACAAAAATAGGAGGAGTGGCAAACACCATTGCAGCAGCAAAGGTCATTCAAAATGATCTAGACAGCATTCAGAACTGGGCAGACACATTACAAATGGCATTTAATAGAGAAAAGTGCAAGGTACTGCACGCAGGCAATAAAAATGTGCATTATAAATATCATATGGGAGATAATGAAATTGAAGAAGGAATCTATGAAAAAGACCTAGGAGTTTATGTTGACTCAGAAATGTCTTCATCTAAACAATGTAGGAAAGCTATAAAAAAGGCCAACAAGATGCTCGGATATATTGTGAGAAGTGTTGAATTTAAATCAAGGGAAGTGATGTTAAAACTTTACAATGCATTAGTAAGACCTCACCTAGAATATTGTGTTCAGTTATGGTCACCTTGTTACAAAAAGGATATTGCTGCTGTAGAAAGAGTGCAAAGAAGAGCGACCAGAATTATCCCGGGTTTAAAAGGCATGTCGTATGCAGACAGGATAAAAGAATTGAATCTATTCAGTCTTGAACAAAGACGACTATGCGGAGATCTGATTCAAACATTCAAAATCCTAAAAGGTATAGACAATGTCGACCCAGGGGACTTTTTTGACCTGAAAAAAGAAACAAGGACCAGGGGTCACAAATGGAGATTAGATAAAGGGGCATTCAGAACAGGAAATAGGAGGCACTTTTTTACACACAGAATTGTGAGGGTCTGGAACCAACTCCCCAGTAATGTTGTTGAAGCTGACACCCTGGGATCATTCAAGATGCTGCTTGATGAGATTCTGGGATCAATAAGCTACTAACAACCAAACGAGCAAGATGGGCGGAATGGCCTCCTCTCGTTTGTAAACTTTCTTATGTTCTTAAGACATATTTAATTAAAAAAAAAACCTAGTAAGACACTACCTTCTAATATTCATTTAGAAATACATTAAAGCTATCTTTCCCTTTAGCTAATATAACCCACCTTAAACAAACCAAATAGCTGTTTCATGTATTGTTTAATGTACATGGTGCTTATTTTCATTCCTATTATTTTCTGCAACATTAAAAAGTTTCTTATGAAGCATTACAAAGCCTTCCATTATATTAAAATAAAGTAGCAAGATCCAGTAAAGTTGTATTTCCACTCATTTGCCTCAATTCACTCCCCTTGCCCATTTACTTCTGTGTGGACACAGAATGTATTATCCTATGGTAACCCTTGTGCTATGAGAAGGAATGAGGTTATTTGTAAATATGGATGTATCTGCATGTAGAAATCCATTATGTAGCTCAAGTTGGAACTGAAAAATGCAGCACCCATGACTGTTACTGCTCTCAATGGATCTGAAACTTAAACATCAAGGTAAGGCGATTTTTCTTTTTATTAGGGAACTGGATTTAGTCCATGGTGCTACCTGCCTGCAAAATAACTGATGTATTAAGTTTAACATGAATTAAAAAAAGCTGTGAAAACATTCCGCTCCCTTACAAGCAGAAAAATACCAGCTGTGTTTTAAACACTGGCCAATAAAAACAAATCCAACTTCAATCTGTTCAGGGAAACACTGATATGTCCTTAGTCTCTGATCTCATTCCACAAACCGAGATTATTTACATTTTTTTTTTTTTTTGGTAAAGCATGTTAGCATGCCTCATTCCAAAATCAGACCCTGTAACCTTGCAACTATATTGGCTTCACTTGTTGAAATGATACTGTTGTAGACAGCTTATTAAACCTCCCTTGGGATGCATATCCCCAAAAGGGTGTACAGTAAAGGCAGGCATGCATACTTGCATACATCTGTATGTCTGTACATATGGCATTGCAGCCATTTGTGAGTTCATATGACTGGTCACATTGACAAGTTAATATATTTACATATTTAAATGAAATAATTGCCAGTGAATACATTATTTGACTCATTGTGTGACCCTGAGCAAGTCACTTAACCTCCTTGTGCTCCGTCTTTCGGGTGTGACGTAATTGTAAGTGACTCTGCAGCTGATGCATAGTTCACACACCCTAGTCTCTGTAAGTCACCTTGGATAAAGGCATCTGCTAAATAAACAGATAATAATAATAATAATAATATTTGCTGTCAAAGCTGCAATTGCTTGTAACCATATAAAGTCACAGTAGTTAAGAAAAAATAAAAATTAACAATTTACTTGATGTCTAAATGTTTAAAAATCTAGTTGGGTAGCCAGCAGATAGTAAGTGGATGGTTGGTGCATATTGATGGTCCATCAATACTGATTTTACTGCAGAAAAAAAAAAAGAAAATGCTAGCTATCTATCCACTTGTGTGGTATCAGTGAAGAATGACCAATGGCTTCCTACCTTCAATAATGTTTAATCTTATCAGTGAGGAAACCCTTGTCAGTTACGAGTGCTACAGACAATACAGCTGGTTAATACATGTCTCCTATATACCCTGTTTACACTTGCCAGTTGGCTGAAACTTTTTAGTTTAGGTTAGCTGGAAATATGTTATCATTTACTTCATATGTTAATAATCTTAGCCTTAAGAGCTGTAGTGCATTAAATTGGCAACACCATGCTTGCGTTCATTCAGATGGCTTTACTCTCAGAATCCTTGATTGTGACTGATGCTGGTGTAGGGATTTGGAAATATGCTTAATTGTTGTTAATGTAATTCAAACAAATATTAAATGCTATTTCATTTCTACGTGTTTGATATCCTATCATGTGGATTTTGTGTGATTCTTTATCAGAGTTTCTGCTTAGGTCGTTATTTGACAAGCTAACTATTCCAGCAAATGCACTTCTGGAAAGACTCCAAGGCATATTATACGGAAGGGGAAGCCTATTAGTGTCATTCTGTGCACTGAAGCCCATAGGTGAAGCATGGCGAATTATAATACGCTTCCCCATGATCGGCCTTAAGGAGACTTTTCAGAATCCATTTTTGGCAAATAATCTGAGCAGTATAATAGAGTTTCATACATGAGACAACGTCAGATGTTTGATTGTGAATATTATGCCCTGACATGCCTGCAAGCCATTACACTGAGGAAGGCATTAGCTGAAACGTTTCTCTATTGACTTCAAGTTGTGTGGTTTTATCTCAGCTACTCGCAATAGTTCCAAATGAATCTTGTACTGTGCATACTCATCAGAGCTTGTTAGTCAACAACAATATACATGGTCCACAAGGTAGCGCAATACAGATAAATGTATCACGGACAGTAAAAATTTAAGGGCATCAAGGACAAAACTCATTAGCTTAATTTGACTGAGAAAGAAAAACATAATGGAAAGGATTGGCTGCGTAAGAGCTGTGTTTGGCTGAGGTTGCTCTTGGTTGGTTGCCTATAAAGGTAATTATGTGCTTCAGTTTCAGATAAATAGGTAGAAGTGGTAGCATTTGCATTGATTTTATGATTTTACTTACTCTGAGTGTCGATTGTGGTCACCTTGCATTAAGATACCAGCAATATTATGTTCAAACAAAAATGACATGCATTCGATGTCAATTTTTTTCAGCCACAATGACAGCAATAAATATATAAGTAAAATACAATGACTATGTACCAGGTGCATAGTCATTGTATTTTTTTTCTACTCCAGCAAAAATGACAGCATAAGCAAACCGCCGCGATAGCGCACGAAAACGTGATTTAGAAGTTGGGTCTCATACTTGGGCTAACTCACATCAAATAGTGAATCATGTGCCCAGCCAATCAAAGCACAGTGGGTGGAGTAAGGTTACAACCAATAAGGATTCAACATTCCCTTTAAGATCACCTCTGCTTCTGCGATAGCAAACTGAGGGCATTTTGAAACCAAAAAGAAAGAAGGAGACAAAAGCGCCCAGCAGCCCAAGTGAGGAGGAAGAACAAGCCCTTCAAGCAAGGCTACGAAATAAAAAAAGTAATCTATAAGGCTTTGTCTGACCTGCCTGGCACTTGCAGCATCTGCAGCCTCCACCACTGGTGCTTCAAGTTAAGCATCTGCTTCCCTCAAACCCTGTAATATTTCCTCTGTAAATTCAACATCACATCCATTACAGAGAGCTATGTTATGTAAAATACAACCAGCCAGGATGATATTGCTAACCTTCTGAGGAATTTACTGTAGTGTCCCCCATTGACATCCATACATCGGAATTGCATTTTGAGGATTCCAAATGTTCGCTCAATTACAGTACATTTAAAGGTACGGTTACAGCAGTGTCAGTAGCCACCGCTTCAGAGGATACCCGTTGTCCCCTATCAACCAGCCTCTCAGTCTGTCATCCCACTGAAACGCAGCTGCCACCTGCGAATTAGTGATGATAAATGAGTCATGAGTGGAGTCAGGATGGTTTGCATACACATTTGTAATGTAGTTGTTGGCATCACACATGTATTGCACATTGACAAAATAGGTCCCCTTACGATTTATGTAGAAGTGCCTATTCTGTGTTGGTGCGCGTAGCTGATGTGTGCAATTGATGGCTCCTAGGACACAAGGAAACCCATACCTCCCAAGAAAACCCTGCTTTGTATTTTGTTGCAGCTTGTGAGACAGGGAAATGGATGAATCCTCCTGTCCGCTTTACTAAACATGAAGTTACATCTCGCACTGCACATGATACAGCCGACTGGCTCATGCCTGCAGTATAACTCACAGTGGAACGAGCCAGTGGCATACTATGTTAGTGCAGCGGGTACCCTTGTGCTACAGGCACAGTGTGCTCTCCGCATGTCTCCTTCCAGGTCAGTCTGAAGCAGTTGGCAGATATCAGTGATTGTTTGTCTGTTGAGGCGAAATTGCTGCATACATTGTGTGTCAGACAGGCTCAGAAAAGACAGATGACTTCTAAATATTTAGGGAAATCCAGTGTGCACTCCATATTTCTTTTATTTTTCTTTTTTCTCTCTTTTCTTTGCCTGCTTCCCTGGTTTTCACATGTCAATTGAGTCGCAAACGTTAACACTGTCGATGCTTTGCTAAATCACTACATTTGTATATAAATGAGGACCCTACCCTAAAGTTCAGCCCTACCCTAAAGGGCAGCAGTGTGGAGTAGTGGTTAGGGCTCTGGACTCTTGACCAGAGGGTCGTGGGTTCAATCCTAGGTGGGGGACACTGCTGCTGTACCCTTGAACAAGGTACTTTACCTAGATTGCTCCAGTAAAAACCCAACTGTATAAATGGGTAATTATATGTAAAAATAATGTGTAAAAATTAATGTAATTGTATGTAAAAAATAATGTGATATCTTGTAACAATTGTAAGTCGCCCTGGATAAGGGCGTCTGCTAAGAAATTAATAATAATAATAATAATAATAATGTCCAGCCCCAACGCTGATTTGCCTGGTGGGCACTAAAATATGGTTGCTAAATCACATAGGTGGGCAAAGTCTGTTTGCCCACATGTGCACCTGATTCTGCAAAAGTATTATGCAATTGCCTTAGGGGTTTGCGAACATTGCTAAATAGGCCCCACATAGTTTATCTACATGTTGCTTATATATAGAGAGAGTTGTCGTCAAAAGTTTACATACCCCAATGGAAATTTATAATTTCTACAAATATCTCGAAAACAAATAATTATAGGAAAAATATTTTGTAGCAGAAGTTTTCTTTTTGTGGATGAGGAAAAAAACTTACAAGAAATAGATTTCTACAATTATTTATTGCAGCAATTTTTTTGCAAAAATTCAAAAATGCTAGTGTCACAAGTGACGAATTTTAAATGGGTTTTTGTGTACTGTTTTTTTATTTTTTTTTTTTACTGGAATCTGCTTATCTCAACCCCCAGATGGTTTTATGTGGTTGTGGCTGACTGTGGGGTAGAGCATTTTCTCCCCAGCAACTGGAAGTCCCGCCTAGTTAGCACCACAGGACTATATAAGGGCTGGATTTGAGAGCAGAGCAGGAACACGGAAGACAGGAAGAACCAGGAGGAGTGTGTGCAGGCAGAGCGCGCAGCCTTGGGGGAAAATATACTGTGGAAGATTTACTGTTTTTGAATATCAGAGTGTGCTTGAGGCCTCCAGTGGTTTACCTACCTTGCCTTTAGGTCTGCTTCCAGGTCGGGTCCGGTGGCGGCAGACAGAATCAGGGTGAGGTCAAGGGAGCGTGGCGAGAGAGAGGAGAGAAACGCGGGGTTAGAGACTGTTCGAAGGGAAGTGACAAGAACCTCTGGGTGGAAGATGTACTTTACTTACCTGTGTGTCAGTTCCTGATGGCCCCTCTCTTTACCCCGCTCTCCTGTCTCAGGTCCTTCGGAGGCGGCCGCCATTCGGCAGTGAAGAGATCCAGCAGGGGGTGGTGGATTATCGCATCGGAAGGAGGAAACAGCAGCGGACCAAGCGAGTCGGGGGAAGCCCCGGGAGTGTGGGGTCTACCCCCCCTGGACTATTTATTTTTCCTTGTTTGTTTTGTCAAACAGTAATTGTCCGTGTGCATGAACGTTTTTTCTTTTTTTCTGAGACCGTGACCAACAGGAGGGGACTGCCTAGTGTGTGGTGTTTTTTTTTTTTTTTTTTTTTTGTTCTTTGGCACTCCCTTATTGAAGTTTCAGCTTATTTTTAATATTACTGTGTGGTTTGGTTTTAATAATTTTTACCCTGTTGAGAACAATAACATTTGTTTTACCAGACGTTGCTCCATTGTGTGTGTGTGGGAACCCGGGGAACAAAGAACATACACGGGGGAATGAAATAACTATTTGGTTACTAAGGTCCTTGCCTTACAAAAAACAAGATGGCGTAGTCATCAGTTACATAAGTACACTAGCTGGGTTATCTCAGGTCACCCTACCCGTGACACTAATTCAAAAGTATTCATACCCTTTGATGCTATGATAGTATTGTCTACAAGGTGCTAGAAATTTTAATATGATAATGCATAACTTAATTCCAGAAAAGTCTAGAAAATTCTGGATTGCAGGTGAACATTCTTATAGAATATACAATGGTTAGACATAGAATTATTGCTGTCTTTACCAATAAGTCAATATGGGAGTATAAAAAAGTAAAGAGCTATCTGAAGACCTTAGGCAGAAATGTATTAATTGTCATAAAGCTGGAGAAGGATACAAGAAGATTTCCAAACATTTGAGTATCCCAATTTCAATGTATGTTTCTGTTATCAAGAAGTACAAGACTCATGGTACTGTCACAACACTCCCTCAGTCTGGAAGAAAGAAGGTTCTTTCACCAAGAACAAGTAGAAGAACTGTGATGAAGGTTAATAACAATCCAAGATTGACTGCCAAAGATATTCAAAGTGAATCAGCTGCAAGTGGGACTGGGGTTTCCATTTCAACCATAGGTCGAGTATTGCATGGTGAAGGTCTCAATGGTCGCAGGCCAAGGAAAAAGTCACTCTTAGGAAAACGTCACAAGGACAATCACTTAAAGTTTACAAAACAGCATTTGAATGATGGATATGAGTTCTGGTCAAAAGTTTTGTGGAGTGATTAAACAAAAATTGAGTTATCTGGTCACGCTGATAGTCGTTACTTTTGGAGAAAGTCTGGTGAGGTACAAAGAAAAGAACGCCATAGCTACGGTCAAGCATTGGGGTGGTAATATCCTTCTATGGGGCTGTTTTTCCTCTAATGGCAGGGGAAATTTAGTTCCTATACATGGTCAAATGGATTCCATAGCATACTAAAAAATATTAGCCAGTCATCTGAAACCCTCCCTGCAAAAGTTTGTTTAAAGCAGAACTGGACGTTCCAACTTGACAACGATTCCAAAGCACACATCAAAATCTACTTCAGAATGGTTAAAGAAGAATAAAATCAAGGTTCTGGAATGGGCTAGTCAAAGTCCCAATCTAAATCTGATTGAGAATCTTTGGTGTAAGTTGAAGAAGGCTGTGCACAAGAGAAGTCCTCGGAATTTGAATGAACTGGAACAATTTTGCTTTGAAGAATTGTCAAAAATCATTAAAGAATCATGCCTAAAGCTTATTCACAAATATCCTAATTGTTTAAAAGAGGTTATTATTGCTAAAGATGCCTCAACTAGTTATTAATTTCATTTTCCTTGTCAGGGTATGAATACATTTGAATTAGCATTTTTGGTAATTACTTGATAATAAGTAATTGTAGAAATCTATTTCTTGTAACTTTTTTCCCCCTCATCCACACACACACACAAAAAAAACTTTTGCTACAAAAAATTTTCCACTATAATTATATGTTTTTGAGAAATTTCTAGAAATTATGCATTTCCATTGGGGTATGTAAAATTGCTTAGTTATGGAATTAATCGAGGCTCTTTTGAAATTGTCGCATTCCACAACGCAGTGAACGTATATCTCCGTTAGAGGGCAGTACAGTTGTAAAAAGAGTCAAAGGATTAGTTCTAAATTCATTAGATACATTTATTTTAAAGATCTAAGAGACTGTGTTTTAAAACAACCCACATAACAACCACAACGTAATATTGTAGGCCTATCTGATACTCTCAATTCTCCGATTTGGGATAACTTCACCTTATATAATTTATACATACGCATTTTAGAGTAGTGAAGATTTTATTGAGCAAAGCCATTTTATTTTTGATAAATGTTAATTATACATTTACCATCATATAGTTTGAAATTCCGTTCGAATTATTTTAGCTGAAAAAAAACACAAGTTGTTTAAGCTACTGGTATCCTACATGTGTTACAGGCATACTGAAAAAAAAAAAAAAAAAAAGTTTCTTGCTGATGTTGACAATTTACCATAATTATTTGGCAGGTGCCTGTTTAAACCACCATATCTGTATGGTTATAAAACAAGAATACGACTAGTTCCTTATTGTCTGCTATTTAATTCATAGTAAATGATTCAAGGCACAAATATGATTTTTTTTTTTTTTAAATACAGTAGGCCTGTTGGATAAATGCCTTACTGGGGTTCAGCTACATGCGAGTTGGAATTACTATCCTTTGAGCAATTAATATGCTGCTAATGAAAATTGCATCTTTAAAGGAGTCGCTTTCAAAGAAAATCTAATCTCACTAGGTTTGAGGGCTCTTGTTTCACCAATAAATAAATGAGTACACGGCCGTGCGTGAGTGGGCGTGTCACAGCGTTGCTTGAGCAGTCCGATGTTCGCAGGAGCGCAGTTTTCTTTTGGTCGTAAAGTCTGTAGCTCTCATCGCTGCATTTGTTTAAGCGATCAATCCGGAGCCACAGAGCGAAGAGCTCTTTGAATTCTGTTGGGACACGATTAGCATGGATGCCCTCAGAGCTGCCGCCTTCGCCCTCCTCCTTGTTACCTGCCTGTGGGATTTACCTTGTATCCAGCCAGCTGCTATTGTCCCTTCTCCGGTACCGAGAAGCAACAAGGGGGGCAGGATGCCAAAAGATGGGAGGAAGGCACCCACATTTCTTAAAGAGATATTAGCATCTTCTACCAGCCAAAGCCATCACCAAGATCCGATGAAACACTGTGCTGTTGTGCCCCACGAGTATATGTTGTCTATTTATAGGACTTACTCTGCAGCTGAAAAACTCGGGATAAACGCAAGTTTTTTCCGGTCTTCAAAGTCTGCTAACACCATAACCAGCTTTGTGGACAGAGGACAAGGTTGGTCTAAACATATGTATTTTATTATATTATATATACACTTTAGATTTTAAAACACATTTTTATTGATGTATGCATGTCAGTTATGAATAGAAATCAGGAACTGTAAAACAAAACAAACAAAAAAGTTTTAACATAAACAATTTTTTCAACTTTAAGACAAATATAAAGTTCAAACTAATTCGGAGCAAAGATTTGCTGTTCCTTATCAGTTTGGCCCTTTATCAGTATTACGCTGGACCCAGTTTTTGTTATGTGAATTACTTTTACAAATATTTAATTACACTTTTTTTACAGCCTCATTCTCCAAGGTCAGATTAATGATCGGTTTAGAAAGTATACACTTTAGGAACAGTGGGAGAGGTTGGTTGTCTTATAAATCACTGCTTACTTAACAATACTGCAAATGAAAAAAACAAACAAAAAACGAGACATTCTTGTAAAATTGTTAGAAAATCGTACATGAAATTTCATAACTGTTATAAAAACTGTTAATATTAAATTGTTTTCTTGCCTTGTTTACAAATCGAACATTTAATAATATGTATATATTTATATTGGAGTTCACACCTGGATAAGGTACAAGTGAAAGTTTATTATCCTATTTTTTTTTTTTTAATCTGTTGGAGGCGAATTGGCATTTTAGTGAGGCACTAATAACACTCTATTTGACACAGACTAAAGGAGAGCAGAACATTCCTTCACCTTGCCCCCATATTCATGCAATCATATTCTCAACAACCTGCCTCCATTTCATTGCTATAAAGTTCCATTGGTATTTTATCTGAGTCAGCGGGGTTCATTAGCTGTTGAAATGTTGAAAAAAAAAAAATAATCAAATTGCCTTAATTTATTTCATGTTGATTTCTGAGCATACCTCTTCAGCTTTTCAAAAGCCACATGGCTCCTTTGTAGATATATGAGCTGGGTTATTTAGTCCCCAGCTTCAATAAAAAACCTACCTTGTTTCCCCAAGGGGTTCTGTTTTGATCTAAATAGAAACAGCGCTGCTCGTGCAACTAAAGATGTATACTTATGATTTCCTGAAACTGAAAACATTTCCTTTCGCACGCATTGATTCTTCGTGTAGCTCCACAGCATATAGCCTACATTGCATATTTTATGGACGTATTGCAGTCTACCAGACAGTGACCTACATCTGATAGAAATACACTCTTAAAACACATACAACTGTTTATTAAGAGTGTCTGTAACACTGCAATATCGAATCATCAAAAACTGCAATGAGTAAAGACTGCTAGATTATTCTCAACTAGGACTTTAAATACATTTTGTATAGATTTTTTTTTTTTTTTTTTTTTTTTTTTTTTAACACAGACGGTATTTTCCTTAATCGTTCACATTCTGTGTTCATTTTGCACATCATGTATAGAAGAAAAGCATTGTGGCAGTATTTTTTCTTTTTTTTGTTTTACTTTTTACAAAGTTTTAATATCATCGCGTTCATGTATTTAGAAGCTGTCTAACTATGTATAATATAAAAATACGTCTGGTCTATGAAAAAAAATAAGTTTGTTTATTTCAGAAATACATTTTAATGCAACAAGAAACATAATGCAATTGATGTGTTTATGTTTTGTGACCAAGCTGGAATCAGTGGGGGATAAAACGGTGTAACTAAATCATTTGACAGTATAAAGCACAGACACAATTGAGGGAATGTAAGTGGAGTTCATCTTGGGTAGAGTCATAAAAGCTATCAGTTAACTACACAGACATTCTTTCCAGTCAGTAAATAAAAGATTCTGCTTTAAGAAGTGAATTGTGAATCGAGCAAACTGGTTTGATTAAGAAAAAGCCTCACTTTCCCGTCTGATTTTGATTTGATGTGTCACAGGCTGTGACCTTGTGCTGGACCTTCTGAGGGTTGCTTAGCATCAAGCCGATGATTGGAGTATTTGAACTCAGTGATCTAATTGAGTGTTCATGTCATAACATATCAAATATTGTCTCCCATAATGAACCTGCCCAGCCAATGGCACATCACCAAAAAACGTAGAGAACTTCCGTTCCTCTGAAGTGGTTACTATTTTAGTGCCTACCTCCCTGTGTGATCGCCACTTTAATTGCCGAAATTGAGTTTTGCTGCTGAACAGACCTTTATGTAAAGGTTTACCCGAGCTCATTTGCAGACAATATGGTCCAAACTGACCTCGATAAGAAATAATTCAGTTGACTTTACGCAGCATCATAAATTCGAATCTGCACCTTTTTTTTAAACTCCACATCCTATACAAACTGCTAACCAAGGGTCCTGCTGGATTCAAATGCCAATTTAAATAACAGAATATTGCTATAAATTATGAAACGAACGCATTCATACATTTGTCAGTCGAGCGTATCGGAAGATGAAAAGAAAGAAACAAAAAAAAAACATTTTAGATGTCATATAACATTTACAGATGTGAAGATTTTCGTAAGTCCTAAAGATGACCAATCTTAATTGATTAGCAGATCGTTGTTTAGCGTGATAGTTGGGCTCATAAACAGAAAACGAAATAGATTTGTAAACAGTGTACCAGTCTTTCTGAGAGATGCTTGCAAAAAATATAAAAACTATTATATGAAAATTAAAGATGAGAAAACTTTGTAGACTTTGTAGGTTCGTTACGGTCGCAAGATCAGACAAGAACTAGCTGAATGTAGGAAAATTACTTTTGGCACTTGAAGTAACTCATTAAAACGCAGATGGTGCTCGCTGGCCTCAGGACCCCCAAGCATCCGAACTAGAAAACGATGACAATTATGAAAGAAAGGATTGAAATGGAAGGAATACAGTACACGTTTGCAGAACCTTAAAAAAAATATATATGTAATTTTTTTTTACAGTTTATACGTATATTCGCTTAAAATACATATTTTATAAATATTATTATCTTTTACTTAAACCAACATACACGTTTGTACTAGTTTTTATAGTAGATCCGATAGAGATCCATAAAAGATTCATGATATGGGCTTCAAAATCTTTGAAAGATATACATGTTGGGTATTTAATTAGACACATTCACTTCGTATCTAAAGGATATGAATGCCCTATCTGCGGTTTTATGTATCACCTTTAGGCGGGTCTATAACGCATTTCTGAAACTGCTATTCACGTTATGGAAGCAAAATATCATTAATATTTCTAAACGTGTGAAATGCGTTCACGCAGTATGGTGAGTTGGATGTAATACCCTTAAATTCAGTGTAATCAGTATGAGCAGTTTTGCACTGGGAATGTTGTCGTTGGCAAAGGGGAAATGAAATATAAGCAGGGAAGTATTTTAATGGGTAAGGAGGGAATTCACAACTGTTAATTATTTGGTGACCTTGTATTCGATTTGTATGAGCCCTTATAAAAACAGTAATGCAGACCAGACGCTCCAAGCAACTGAAACAAACAGAAGGTTCCAATCTACTTTTATTATTTAACTCTGTTGGGTTGAAGTCAAGAAATAGAAAACACGACGTTAGACATCAGAAACTAGTTACCAAACTAACATTCAAAACTTTAAAAATACCAGTGTCCGTATTTAGGTTGGTTTGTGTTAACGGGTTTGATGTTATTGAACGAATATATATATATATATATATATATATATATATATATATATATATATATATATATATATATATATATATATAAACAATACTTTAACATAACTGAAGAAACTACAATTATTTGCTAATAATAATAATAACAATTATTATTATTATTATTATTATTATTACTACACTATACATTTTTAATTAAACGAATTAAAAGTAATTAAACGAATTGCTTTTATCTATACAGCCACACTTCATATTAAATGCAAATTACGATATGGCCAATAGTTCCTATCATGATATATTCAAAATATTCTTTTTAAAAATATATCACACTCTTAGAACAAATGTGTTAAATTAACGCAGTTCTGAGTTCATACAGGAACAACACAATTTTGTGTTGAAATTAACAAACCACAACACAATAATGTGTCTTTTTAACACAAGTCGTGGCTAAATACTTTATTGTGTAAGAAAAGCACATTGTGTTGTCCCTGTATGAACTCAGAACTGTGTTAATTTAACACATTTGTTCTAAGAGTGCAGCTAGTCAGAAAGCAATATTTTAAGCTAGTATCTTAACAATTTGTCTCTGTTAAAAAAAGACAGAAATGCGTATAAATACAATTTTGCTAAAATAAGAGAAAACACTAAACTATGTACTTTGACTGTTTGCAAATGTTGTCTCTTTTCAATATAGATATAGATGAATATTAGCAATGGATATTTATCGACTGAAACACCTTGTTAATTGTGACATTTAGGGTACTATGTTAGTTGTAGAAGGCAAGTTTAATAAACAGCATAATAAGCATCAAAGATTCATTCTCAAAAAAGTATAGCGGAATCAAACACTAACTAAAGGCAAGATAACTTCCTCTTGCCCGGCATGCGCGGGACTGTTTGACAATTTTGGAAACAAATTAACCAGGAGCTCGTTTCTATGTACCATTAAGATGTCGTATCAGCTACTACGACGTCCGGAGCACAATATACAATAGAGTAGCGTTTCTATATAACGTTGCTCACACTACTTGGTCGTATTACCAGAGGTATTTCACCGACACCAGTTTACTTGGTGTATAAATACGACGGGATGACTACAATCATTTCCCTCATTGAACTTTGAGAAGCATGGCTGCTCTCGTGTATGCGGTGTATTTAAGACAGGCTGAGACAATTACAGCGACAGAGGGCAGCAGAAAATATGTGCGCAGTGTCTTTGACATGGTTATTATTATGTATTGGTATTGTTATTAGTATAATTATGTAGACTATTGTTATTTTGTAATGTTTACTATGTCTTGATACTGTAGACATGTTTGTTTTAACTACGTGTAAAGCGCTTTGAGATTCTGTGAAAGGCGCTATATAAATACATACAATTGAAAGTGTAAATCGATCAAGAAATTATAGTCTGTTCTTCTGTTGCTACTGTGCAGGGTCAGGGAACCTCTGCCTGTTTGATTTAATGTTGTGGCTCGCTAGCAGCATTATTTTATTTGCGATTTTCAGTCATTTTAATCATCTTTGAGGAAAACGTTACACGGCTGTTTTTTTTGTTTTTTTTTAATGTCCTTATTAATTTGTACTTCTCGCAGTAGGCATATCTGTAAGTTAGCTCTGCTAGTATAATGTTTTCTTTTTGTCTCTGTTTTGGCAGATGCCTTTATTGGTTTTGCCTATCCGGTTTGTCTCCGAACACAACCCACAATCCCCCTTAATAATTAGGCTCAGTATATTTTGTTTTTTTAAATGTTCCACATGTGTTCTAACATATTTAATACTTATTTAGTTAAATATTAAATTAGACTTATTAAAGAACTCTTAACACAATTATGTGTTTAGGCTGCCGTTCCAAACGTGTACATTACATGGGAATATATACAACAGCATACATTAGATAGAAAATGGGGTGTTAGGTCACTTAAACATAGTCATATGACTAATAACACCGTGTAACAATTTTTTTTTTTTTTTTTTTTTTTTGGTTCCTGGGTAGTAAGTGTTATTTCCTAATTGCTTATGCCTCAAAAGTATAGAAAATGGCTATTATTCCCCACAAACTTTGCTTTTGTGACCAGGACAGTGATATTTTGAAATTTACCTATTTCCAATGAGAAAACGGGCGAATTTGTGTCTTTTCGTTCACATAAAGTCAGAAAAAAACAAAATATGAATCCAAATTAACATGTATTTATACTAAAGTAATACAAAAATGACTACAAAAGATTTGGAAGTGAGTAGTTTTTCGAGATTTACGATTATACTGTAAATCACTTTCACGAATCAGCCCCCAAATGTAGTCTCCCATCATGTTCTCGTTATACTGTCCTTGGTAGCGGCGTTCAAAGTCCAGTATATCCTGGTGGAAGCGCTCGCCTTGCTCCTCCGAGTACGCTCCCATGTTCTCCTTGAATTTATCATTTATCATGAGCATCAAGGATATGGACTTTGAGGGACATCCTACAGCCCATTGTGCCGTAGTTCTTCACCAGAGTCTCAACCAGCTCCACATAGTTTACGGCCTTGTGATTGCCCAGGAAGCCCCGAACCACTGCGACAAAGCTGTTCCAAGCTGCTTTCTCCTTACTAGTGAGCTTCTTGGGGAATTCATTGCACTCCAGGATCTTCTTTATCTGTGGTCCGACGAAGACACCGGCTTTGACCTTTGCCTCAGACAGCTTAGGGAAGAAGTCTTGAAGGTACTTGAAGGCTGCCGACTCCTTATCTAGAGCTCTGACAAATTGTTTCATAAGGCCCAATTTGATGTGCAGTGGTGGCATCAGCACCTTCCGGGGGTCCCAGCCGTACTCATCATACTTCAAGGAGTCCAGCAAGGTCTTGATGCTGTTGTAATCCTCTTTGATGTGCACCGAGTGAGCCAGGGGAAGAGACGGGTACTTGTTACCATTATGGAGCAGCACGGCTTTGAGGCTCCTGGATGAGCTGTCAAGGAAGGACAGTATAACGAGAACATGATGGGAGACTACATTTGGGGGCTGATTCGTGAAAGTGATTTACAGTATAATCGTAAATCTCGAAAAACTACTCTCTTCTAAATCTTTTGTAATCATTTTTGTATTACTTTAGTATAAATACATGTTAATTTGGATTCATATGTTGTTTTTTTCTGACTTTATGTGAACGAAAAGACACAAATTCGCCCGTTTTCTCACTGGAAATAGGTAAATTTCAAAATATCACTCCTGGTCACAAAAGCAAAGTTTGTGGGGAATAATAGCCATTTTCTATACTTTTGAGGCATACGCAATTAGGAAATAACACTTACTACCCAGGAACAACAATTGTGTTACATAGTGTAATTAGCCTACGCAAATGTGCTTTCCAAGACCATTCAAAATGCCTTGGGAGAGTTGAATCAGGACTGGGTGGAGCTTTTGGGCAGACTGACTGCGGATTTGAATTCATTGTATTTTAGGCATGACAGGAACACGAGATACAAGGTTGATAGGGGATTCAAAATGAAATCTACTACTAGAGGACACTTGCCTCGTTCGTTTTGTCACTTAGAAATGTGTTCAGGTGATTAAAACCACTGATAGGGAAATTAAAAACTGGCAGTCATCCTAGGGCGAGGTTTAGTAAACCACAAGAACATTGCACATTCAAGGGGAATAAATAGGAACGGATGATTTTTATTTGATTTTTTTTCTTGTACTGTTGTGGCTTATGTAATACCTTTTTAGTATTTAATCACACGTATATACCTATCTAATTATTATGTTGTATGATATGGGATGTGTATTTTTAAATTAATGATAAACGATATTTTTTGACTATGCCTAATAAAACGCCATTTAATAATTTTTTCTATTTTTTTCAAACAAAATCCTAAATAACTATATTAATGATTTGTTCCTTTTTTTTTTTGGATAAGCGCGTTACTTACCGGAGAATGAGCTGTTCTTGGGCTCGTAATGCTGAAAGGCTTGAAGCTACTTTTTAAGTACCATTAACACGATAACATTTGGTGACGCATCACAACCACCAATTTAAAATGCTCATTTTTTAAAACAGTTGAAGGTAGTTAACACGTGAACACAATATTGTCCTTAATCAATTAAAGAAATCCAAAGCACAATCTAAACATTCATTTTGATAGTAGCGGAGACCGGGGACAGTTGTTACATTTTTTTTTTTACCTTTCTCTCCATTACACACAGATGATTTGACCTAATTTGATCAGACTTTGATACAAACAACTTATATCTGTCCTCTACCAATCCCCATAAAAGCCTGGATCACAAACTGTATATCAGTTTCTGGACAAGAGTCCAGAGCCTATAACAAGGCTCTGGACTCTTGACTGGAGGGTTGTGGGTTCAATCCCAGATGGGGGACAAGGCTGCTGTACCCTTGAGCAAGGTCCTTTACCTAGATTGCTCCAGTAAAAACCCAACTGTATAAATGGGTAATTGTATGTAAAAAATAATGTGTAAAAAAAATGTAATTGTATGTAAAAATAATGTGATATCTTCTAACAATTGTAAGTCGCCCTGGATAAGGGCGTCTGCTAAGAAATAAATAAATAAATAAATAAATAATAATAATAATAATAATAATAATAATAATAATAATAATAATAATAATAATAATAACACAGGTATATATCACAAAAAGAAAATTGGGGAAAAAATGTACTCAACTAGGTCAAAAATCGATTTTTTTAGATAAAGTCTCAGGGCTTTGGCACATAGCGCTCCTCTTCCACAGGCGGACAGAGACCTGAATTGAACATGTGCTGAGTGAGTGATGGCACTCCAGCTTGCTTCTCATTGGAGAAATTCAAAGTGGTACAACCGTGCCGTGTTACAACTGTCCCCGGTGTCCCCTGCCAAATTATTTTATTAGAGCGATGAATAATGGCGGTCTGTACAATAATGGTGCGTAAAATCGTGTTTGTGAATAGGTGAGTAATTTTGTTACAAAATGAACTGGAAATACCTACTAAAATATGACATAATTGAATGAGATGATAATATTGCAATTAGTGTGGGTTATTAAATATTAACAGTACAACATGTAAAATATAAAACTACATATGAGCAGGTTAACTTTGTTATTGATACTAAAACGCAACAAAATGTATTAATTTGAAAGTTATGGCTTCCCCAATTGTTTCTAAATTACCTTTAAATATGTCTAATTCCTATTCTTCTTCTTCTTCTTCTTCTTCTTCTTCTTCTTCTTCTTCTTCTTCTTCTTCTTCTTCTTCGATTAATAATAATAATAATAATAATAATAATAATAATAATAATAATAATAATAATAATAATAATAATGTATTGTAGGCAAGTATAGATTGATTTTGAGTGCCAGTTTGGAGATTTTACTACAATAAACTAGCAACTTAGTGACTACAGCTACTTAGATCATTTGTTTTCCTTTAAGAACTATAACTATAAATGTGAACGTACATATTCCTCGACCGTAATCAGTCCTTGTTTCCGTAATTATGACATTAGTGTCTGGAAAAGACTGGGTGACCTTTCCTGGCATCACCCGTTTTCCAAGTGGCGTTGGGGGAGATCTCTGTTGCTTAAAGGTTGATGAGACCACATAAGACCACTGTAATGCAGCATTAAACAAAAATAGCCAATTTCCAAATGGTGACACCAGCCTCATAAGGCTGTTGCAAAACGTAAAGGTTCAATAAGGAATATGACGTTTTACAACCGGTATACTGCAGGTTTAACACAGAACTGGGTTGATCAGTATTTTATCCCAGCTGGTTAGGTTATTTATCACAGTCTACCCCTGGTGGAAAGCATGGTAGTAATAATAAAATATATATTTATATATATATATATATATATATATATATATATATATATATATATATATATATATAGATAGATAGATAGATAGATAGATAGATAGATAGATAGATAGATAGATAGATAGATAGATAGATAGATAGATAGATAGATACATACATACATACATACATAGATAATGGAGTTTACAACAAATAACCAACTTATACTTGTCTACCCAGGGCTTGGTTACTTTTATCCTGAGGTTTTTAGAGAGCAGGCCTTCTTAGAATGAGGGGACTACATGTGAGAATAATGCCAATACGCCCTCGGTAGACTTTAGTTAAAATGCCTGAAGTCATTTAAGTGCTCTTTTAACTGTGGGGCCAGGCAGCATGCCATGTGGGAGAATTTCTGTATTAGGGATTCCCAGAGCTGGCATCACCTACAGAATCCCATGGCACCTGTCAAATAGCATTGAAGTCCTACATTTTAAAATGCCGATTGTATCAGAAGATGTAAGTAAAGCGTATTAGTTATTTTGATTAATAATAATAATAATAATAATAATAATAATAATAATAATAATAATAATAATAATAATAATAAAAACTACGTATTTGTCTGTGAAACTTGTTCTAATTATGAATGAACAATCGCACAGACCTGTGGGGTGACTTTCAGATTTAACATGGTTTTAAGCCGCGGCGCCGACCACCCAAACCTTTCTTTCTTTCTTTCTTTCTTTCTTTCTTTCTTTCTTTCTTTCTTTCTTCTTAAAACCTGCATTTCATTTGCGTGTTGTTTCATGCTTTTCCAGTAATCGGTGTAACAGACTTCTAACACAATGTGTATATTTATTACGATTACATTTTACAGTACTGTAACCTTAAAAAGAGACGCTGGATCAATGTTTATAGTGGGGGTGCTGAAAGCCATTGAACAAAACTGTAACCCCTGTATATGCTGGAAGCCATGCAAAGCCAGGGGTGCTGCCACAACCCCAGCACCCTTAGTTCCAACACCCCTGACCTTAAATTAAATGTCTCTTACAGTAAATAGCCCTTAAGACGTGTAATCGCATAGCCCCCGGGACATCGAAATTCTGACCTTCATTACAACACTGATTACCCACACAATTCCCTGTATATACAAAACCAATCTGTTTTCTGCAACGGTTTACCGAAACCCGCGTGTTTTCTTATTGTTTAGTTGCTATAAACTTATGTAGTTTCATGTTCTGACATTTTTTTTTTTTAATTCAAGGTTTCAAAGTTGTCCTTAAATAGTTCTTAAATACCTGCTTGAACAATAAATACAAGAGGACATAAAGAGGATGGTTGTTAAATTATGAAATTTAGAAAAAAAAAAAAAAAAAAAAACCTTATGCTGTGAAAACTAGGTCTGTAGTTCTCTTAAGTTAGGCGAGCACTGAATTTGGGTGGTATACGAATATTATAATAAATGTTTATGGTAAGCATAACCAAAGCATTAGTCAAAGTAAATGCGTTGTCTTTGTGCTTTCGTAATGTGTAGGTAGTCACTTCTCCTGCGCACTCGTAAGTGAATTTGACTGCAATTATTTCTTTATCTTGCAGACGATCTCTCGCACTCTTCTCTGCGAAGACAAACGTATCTGTTTGATGTTTCAACTCTCGCAGACAAAGAGGAGTTAGTGGGAGCTGAATTAAGGATATTTAGAAAAGTGCCCGGGGATTTCCAAATGGCTCACACAGGTCTGTATGGTATTCAATTACTCCCCTGTCGTTCAAAATTGCTACTGGATTCAATAACTCTTGATCTGCAGGATGCTCAGAGACCCGGATGGGAAGTTCTAAATGTCTGGGGAATGTTTAAAAACCGCCAACACTCACCACACAAGAACCAAGTCTGTTTCCAGCTAAAGGCAAATTTAGGGACATCAGAAAAGGAAGTGGACTTAAGGAACCTTGGCTTCGGCAGGAAGGAGCGTCAGCAGCAAGAGAAAGCGATTCTGGTGGTGTTCACCAGGTCCAAGAAAAGAGAAAACCTATTTAGCGAAATTAAAGAAAAAATAAAGTCTTCTCAGAATGCCGAAGAAAAAAGTGAATTTCGGTTCAAAACCAAGCGGAAGAGAAGGACTGCCTTTAATAACCGACATGGAAAGAGACATGGTAAAAAGTCCAAGTCAAGGTGCAGTAAAAAACCGTTGCATGTGAATTTTAAAGAGCTTGGGTGGGACGACTGGATCATAGCGCCACTGGACTATGAAGCGTATCACTGTGAGGGCGTGTGTGACTTTCCCCTCAGATCGCACCTAGAGCCAACAAACCACGCTATAATACAAACGCTAATGAACTCAATGGACCCCAATTCTACACCGCCCAGTTGTTGTGTACCTTCAAAACTAAGCCCCATCAGTATTCTATACATTGACTCTGGCAATAACGTTGTTTATAAGCAGTATGAAGACATGGTAGTGGAATCTTGTGGCTGCAGGTAGCATTTTCCACTAATAATAAACTAAAAAAAAAAAAAAAAAGGACGCCTGGGCAGGTCGACTTTGAAGGTGGAAATAGTCTTTAAACTGTCTAAAAGCACAAACTATAATTATGTCTTTTCACACCTTGGGTGCCTCTTGAATATCCAAAAGGGATCGCAATTAATGTAATGCATTCTTTCATATACGACAAGTAAATATATCAAAACCATATTTTTTGCTATTCAATTTAAGCTCATAGTTAGGTTTCCATTAGTAACCAAGCATTTATAATAGTAAATTTCGGGTTTTGTTTTATTTTAATTTTGCTGGACGGTGGAGACTCGCCAGCAGTTAATCACAAATAAATAAATACAATGTTTATAGTTATCTCCCATTGTGTTTTCAGTGTATAGCTACATACTATTCAGTTACAAACGTGAATATATTACACTCTACAAATACCAAGAAATTGGACAGTCCGGAGTGTCCTGGCCAACATCCAGAACTTGTCCATTGAGCTACGTCTGGCAATGACGCGTTCCTCATTAGTTGAAAACGCATAAAGACTTTATAAGCTTTCTTCGGATCTGATTCAAACAGCACCATCCAGATCAGGTTATGGAAGTCACGTCTGGATAGAGAAGGATTATGTTGCTCCATTCTCTGTTGATTTTCGAGAGTGTACACAGGATGCAATGACAGGCACCTGTTCAAACTGAGACCATTTAAGATTAAGGGAAAAGCAATAGTAGCAATCCCTTTCATGGGCTGGCATGCGGAGAGTAATGGAATCAGCAAAGAGTGAAGGCAACCCCCCCCCAATAAAGTTTCTTTTCCACCTCTTCCCAAGAATTATCTACCGATCTTTACTGCCTTTTAAACGGGAAGGTAATTTACCAAACACAAAAAGACATTTAATAAAAGGAGAGAGAATAGGTCTTTCCCCGAGGTTTTCTCTTAAAACAGACCTTTCTTTCCCCTCTTCTCATCAGCATTCCTGGAAGATTACAGAAAAAAAGCCTGCGGCAACAACACGTTTGTAATTACACGAATGGTGGTATTTTAGGAACGTTTTTTAATTAAAAAAGAGAAGATGAAGGCAAAATTGATCACTGTTCTGGACACCTAACAGGGCTGAGTTTTATAAATGTCCTCACCTTTTGGACTGGCCTTATAAACTTCTAAATTTAAACCATGGGATGAAAAATAATTAGTAATCTTTGTGGGGTAGTAGTGATTGCCCAATTCAGCCATGGCGGTGTACAAACTTTGAAGACTTGATGAAGTTAACGTTTACAACACAAACGTTTATTTCCACGCTAAGAGCACTTCCATATACAGCAACCTTTCACGTTCGTTGCTAAAGTGATTTTGAAAAAAAGAACGTGCCTGTTTTTGCCACACGTCAACTGCAGCGTGATCAAAGTAAAACATAAAAAAAGACTCGCTCAGAAGATATTTAAAATGCACATTAGCTTTTAATGCACTGTTGTTCATAATCTAAACTGTAAATAATTGTATATTTAAACAGACAAGTGCAAAAAAAGAGAAATGAACTACATTTCTTTTAAATGTATAGACCTTTTATATGCACTCAAAAATGTTATTATTTCTATTTTAAAATGTTTATTTGAGTTGTACAGGGTTTAACGTTAATCATATATTTCATACATCCATAAGAATATTTTTAAATTGTTAATTCATTGTATTCAGTTCTGTACTGCGGGTGGGGAACAGTTTATCATTGTCTACCTCATAGTAATCTAGTTTCTAGGGAAATCTGAGGTACATTCGTGTAGAGTGCAAGGTTGTTTTGTAGTATATATTTTTTACTGATTAATATTCCAAACTATTATTGTGCTAATAAAATGTAAAACAAACTCACAAAAAAAAAGATTTTAAATCACGTTTGCATGAAACTTTTGCTTAAAGGTAAAACGTTGTGGTTTATGATATTTGTTGTATGGTCAAACTTTATAGATCAATTGTTCATGGTGGTTTAATCAACAGATACATGTCTCCATGTTTGCACTTTAGGATTGCTTGATTAATGTAGCTGACTGTCAACGTCAAATAGCATAGTTATACGCTATACAACACACAAATGTGAACATTAAAGGTGTATGGTTGGCCCGTTTGAAGAGCAAGTTAAAATAATAATTTTAGATGGGATTTTCTGATGGAAAGGTGAAGTGTTCATAACGTTCTTAGCATTTAGCTTTGTTCTTTATATGCTGCAACATTTGTAGCCAATAAAGTGTGCCCTATGAATGAGAACAACCTTAACCATCACAGACGAATCTGGTATGTTACGTGTAGACACCACAGAAGTTATTTTCAACGTCAAATACTCTTGTTTGCCAACATTGCATGCATCTTGTCAGCGTTTCAAACATGAAAAAAAGAAAGAACACTATAACTAAATATTGATTTACCGACAAACAAACGCTTTCTTTTGTGGTACCAAAACTCCTCGAGATTGGACAACGAATGTAACTAAAAAAATAAATGTTAAAAAAATACAATAAATAATATATAGCACTGACATCCATGTCACCACGAGTAACTGTTGATCGTGAATCAACAGTAATTAGCAGTCTTGAATAGTGAGACATCTTTCCAACCGATCACCTATTATTAGCCATCATCTGGTGGCAAAGTGTTATTTTATCTCATTGACATTAATCACTGACTTGATTTATTATTACAATTTCCACAGACAAATTCAAACAGTAACGTAACCTTCTACAAGTTTACCATGCTTCTATTAATTTTTGCATCTTCTCTAAGACTTCAATTTAGCACATACACCTTTCTGAGTCAATAGGTCATTAGGTTTTTCATTGTTGATACTGAAAAAAATGTAAAAATAAATAAATACATATATATATATATATATATATATATATATATATATATATATATATATATATATATATATATATATGCATCAACCAGTGTATGTTAATTAATTTGAAGTTGTGAATTGGACATAAACAACCAATCCCCGAATAATTACAGCATTGCTTCTGTCAGGTAAGATAAGTTCCTTATCAACCAGTTGTATACTTGGCATTGGAGTTTTGTTAGATTTCAAACAAAAACAGAAGTTGGATTTTTTTAAAACTTTAATGTTTATTCAGTAGAACGTTTCACATTCCTGGAAAGATACCAGTTTGTCATTAATACATTTTGGGTTTTTTTTGCTAGTAACTAATACAGTAGTTTGTATTGGTAATCATAACTTAGATAAGTGATTTTTAAACCACACTGGACCACTCTGTGCCAAAGTGTCCTTCTTTAAAATGTTAATGTTTGATATTTCAGCAATACAATATATACAGAAAAACAAAGCAAATTGCCCATTTATGCAAATCATTAAAATAGCAAATTATGTTAGATAAGGAAAACTGCCTATCAACATGTGTTAAATAAAAGCAGAATATATATTTGAAGGTGATTTGTGCAGACTAAATGATAGAATGTAAAAAATACACATGATGAAAAAAATATACATGATGTTTTCTGAGTGGAATGAATATTTGTGGTGCCATGGGTCAAGTTTGTTTAGCTGGTCACTGTTTCAATTTGGTAAAAAAATAAGTTTCAGTAGAATTGTTTGCATTTGACTGCCACTAGCTTAATGTGGCAATAATTTAAGGATTTCCTTTGAGCCTAACACAGTATGTAATTTTTATGTTATTAAATATTCACACAGAAACAGAAATATAGTAGCCTAGATTACGTGTTCATTTCAGTATTTTAACATTTGAAAACCGGTGGAATTTTTTCTTAAATTACGCATGTTTTACCATATTTATTAAATAATAATGATTTGCAATATTCTTATTAATAGGCTAATATTGAAACTCTTAAAAAAATACCACTGAGTTTAAATTTTTACAAAGGATAACCTTCTCTTGTGTAATACAGTTTTGTGTATGGATAAGAGAAAGAATCAAAAGGAAATGGTTTTGAAATATAGTTCATCAAGTTACTCAGCATGTGACCATCACCAACTCACTGTGTGACCTTGGGCAACCCCTTGGCCTAGAGGCGTTTCCCAATGGTAGAACCACACTGGAAGCCAATGTCTTTACATCTTAAGTTACACTTTCATGTATTTTTGCCAATTAGCATCTATCCATTCAGTTTTGACTCACTTCAATAATTCTTTTTTTGTTTTGTTCGGGGTCTATCAAAAAAACAGTTGACATAATCTTTATTAGACATTTACTTTTTCCTTCAAGTTTCATCATTTGCTGTTTATTATCTTTAAGTACCCACTATATTTTATGCCAGTTCTTTAAACAGAACAGGACATGTATGTCTAATTCTGTAGTGGCCATATCTGACCTCCTGTATCTTTTACATTGTCCATGAGCACACATCCTTGAGGGAAGAGATGGTTATACTATATGGAAGACAAATCTTCAGGTATTTTTGTGCGACAATGACATTTGTTATTTGTAGTACACACTTGTTGTAAAAGGGTTTTGGTGGTGGTACATTGTCATGTTTCCAAGTCAGTTTTCCATCAGGGCAAATGGTAGCTTCAGTTGTTGTCAACAAAGTTGTTTCTTGCTTGAGCCTCTGTAAGCCTCAAGCTTTAACCAGCTGAAACCAAAACTCCTGAAGCTGCTTTTGTGTCAAAACATTGTGGGCACCATCTCATTCAATTTTCTCTCTTCTGGGTTTTCTGTATTTAAACAGATCACTATTTACGTCTTCGTAATTCACAATTTATTTACCACACAAAATGATCCTCCTATAAGAAGTACTCTATAGACGCTCATTATGGCACAATTCCAACCCCATATTTATTTTTCATTAATGCTGTTATTTTCTCTTGCGTTTAATGAAACCAGTTTTCACGACTTCACACAATCTCAACTGATTCACCTGCAGTGGACAGAACAAGTGCAACTCCTGTAGTTCCAATTATACACCTATGCCTCAAGCAGCATTCACTGGTGTCGCAGCATCATTTAAACATTATCATTCCACAAACCTTCTAACCCATCATGAATCAACTAGACTCTCTCTCCTGCTAGCCTTTCATTACAAGACTCTAACCCAACCCACACTGGCTCTTTATTAACTGTACTGTTGAAATCTGTTAAATTTATGTCATAGCAAACTTCAGCTTCCCTCTAATAAAAACCAGAACAACCCAACTTCTCTGCTATCTTGTATAGTCTATTGATAAACCTGAATCAAAATAACATACTTTGCTTTTTTTAATCAAAAATAATGCATCTTGTTTATAATGTTTTTGGTTTGGTATGGAAAAGTATTGTTAGACCTCCCCCCATTCTTATAAAAATATATATGGTATTTTCTTTCAAAAAGGTCTCCCAAATATTATAATACAATGTGCTGTCATGGAAAGGAACTACCTCATGTTGGTGGACACTGATATATACTATTGAGCGAAGTGTGCAATGTAATATAGAGACAGCAGATGACTAGTGAAATACTTTTTTAGTGCCCTATGCAGTAAAGGGTTGAGGAATAGCAAACGTCCCAGGAGACATCAACTAATAGCAGAAGACAATTCTGCAGAGTATTGTGACATCTGAAAAGCTTCAATCAATATGTCATATAACTGTTTATGGTCCTCATTCAAAGTGTGGACCCATCTGCACTAATCATGTCTCTTTGTAACACCTGGTGAATATGATAACTGCCTTGCATATTCATGAATTGTCCAAGCTTTAATCATAGACTCCTAGCCTCCTGAAGACATTCTGGAAAACATTTGGTTATATAAACAATTCACCTATAGATTAATATAGTCCAAGATGATGAGGCCCCCTCCATATGCATGTGTACTGTTTTATCACATTACTGCTACAGTATGTGTATTTTGAAAGAAAATAAAAAGGCCTCAGTCCAATTGCTTCTTGTTGTGGTCAGGAGTAAAAACTTCTTTGACAAACACGGGCTATGGTGCCACATTCCAGGAGTTAACCCAACTGCATCACTGGAGGCTGGGGCTTGCAGAAAGTGAAAATACAAGGAAGCAGCTGAAACATTCCTTGATCCACTGAGAGGAAGTCACATTTACAAACCAATACCTGCAAAAGCAACATTAAAATAATAGACATTTTAAACATAAACACTTTAGAACATCTAGAATTCTGGAATTGTTTCCCGTTTTTGACTATTTTGCTAATGTGGAGATGTGTTGGGGACAAAATAGTGTCATGAATCGGAAATAAAGTGGGTTATAAATTAAAGAAACTTTGAAAAAAGAAAAACAAAAATGTCATGACATTTTACACATTTTTTATACATGTAATTTAATGAGTGTTTTATTGTTATGGATGGAGTTGTATTAAAGAAGAATAAAAAACAATGTCAATACCATAGAGCTGACAGGAGTCGAAACCCATATGAAAGAAATTGCACAGGCAGCAGACCTGGCGAGTTTAGCTGAAAGCAAGTTAGCAACAACTATATCGGAAAAAAATAACTGAACTCAATTTTGGAGCAAAAGGAGCAATGATTGCTAACTTTTACCCATATTACCACATGCAGCACTTTGATATATAAGCATGTGGAATTTGCATTATGTTGATAAAAAAACAAAAAAAACAAACAAACTGGAAGTCACTGAGATTTTCACTCTTGTTGTATTCCATTCTTGTACATTATGCATGACAAATTAAGGGACACTGAAAACAGCAGACTGCTGGACAAAAAGAACAAAAGGCAGGACTGCTTTTTTGTGTAAACGTACATGTCCACAGGTTTCTATTACACCAGCCCTGAAATATTTGAAATGTTCTCCATCACCAGTGTTTACCCTGAGCATATTTCCAGTGCTGCAGGCAATGATGTAAGTGCCTCATGTACAAGGTAAGCAATGGAACATGACTCACCTTTCTGAAGTACCGGTGCCAGGAGGAGGTGCAGCAGTAGAAGGATCCCGAGGATACCAAGGATCACAGATGGGCAAACATGTGGGTGGGACCTGGCAGCTGCCACAAAATACCCAAAGCGTTGGGTGTATTCAGCATGAAGAAGCCAAATAAAGAATGGGAGGATCTGAACATGAAATACACTTCTCTGTGCATTATAGCAGAGGTTGGGCAATTTAACTATTAGTGATCTCTAGGAATGGATTCGACACAGTAGGACTGGGAGGGCCATAAAGATTACCTTGGAGAAAAGGTAGCACTTGGTTAGTTACAAGAGGTGGCAGCCCTTGGCAGCTGCTGTGTGTAACAAAGAATACAGCAGAACAACAGCGTAACAAAAGGTTGGGATATGTCTTCAAATGCTGCATCTGTTTCCCCCTGTGTTTATACCGATATGCAGGCTCAAATGTCATCGTGTAATAGCCATCAGTAATAGCCATCCTGTTACCGTTCATAAATACTAATTCAGCAAATGTAAATTGCACTGCAGTCTCTGTAACCCACGCTGAGTTGTAATTCACAGTTCTGGCTTATAATTCATGTGATCAGAACTCCCTTTCACAAACTGCATTCGAGAAACACCCCTTGTGGTGACCTAAATCTCGTAATTCACAGTCTGGGGTAATTTATTCTATACAATATATACAATATAAGATTCCTCTGATACGGCTTATATGTGTGAATCATAAATCTAATTGTGTTGGGACATATTTTAGACTGGCCTTTTTATTGTTCAATTTTTCCACCTTTCAAAAATGAGAGAGGCATGAAGTAATGCATTTCTTTTTGTTATGTGCCAAAGCTACGCAACAGAATAACTGCTAATTAAAAACGTACGTCTCAGGGCTACAAACAATATTCATATAGTAGTAGAAAAGTGGGAGAGCAATGAGCATCCTGTTGTAAGGTGACAGCTGAAAAGAAGTATACTTCCTCTTGTTATCCACATTCTTTTCAAATCTTATCCAGTATGTATCTTGATTAAACTGAAACCATAAGGCCGGCTGGAATGAAGGTGTTAGTGCCCCCGAGCAAGACTGGGACTTGACCCCTAACCAACACAGTCACACAGCCACACTCACAAACATATCATTCCTATTACTGGCGTGACTACCACACAAATCGTGGCTAGCGATTGTGCAATAAAAAAAAGGCCACTGACAAAAACTGTAAAAAGTCACAAAGATTTGTGGTGTTGTGTTTAAATATTTACCAGACAGTTGACTAATACTACTACTACGACCACCACTACTACTACTACTACTACTACTACTACTACTACTACTACTACTAATAATAATAATAATAATAGGAACGAGAAATAGTTAACTTTTTTTTAACAAGATATTATCAATCAAAGCTTTGCTTTTGTATGTAATAAATGTATATGTTGGAAAATATCCCCCTGTTTTTTCCTGGAAACTTTTTTAATAAATGATGTCTTTGAAAATTTAAGAAAATGGAAGACAAAAAACATACCCAAGCGCACACGCACGCACACAGTCCTCTCCAACACAAACACCCCTTACCCCCAATATGCAAATATCCTCAGTTAATATATTTGGCAGTTGAAACCATTGCAGCTGTTTTATGACTGAGCTTATTAGTTGTCTTTGTGCTGAGGTCAGGACTCGTATTATGACACTTTGTAGAGAGCACAAAGGAAGAAAAATACAACAATAATTGGCCGTTGCAGCCACAGATTGACAGAACCCTCTCTGAAGGACTAAAATGGTGCCCTGTTATCCCATCTCCAGATGATTGCGGGGAAAAAGAAAGTTGAACTAAATTCATTTTGGTTACTTGTATTGGAAGTCAAGACCTACCTACAGATGACACTGTAACAACATTGGGGCAGTTTCACACTCTATTTTGGTAGTACTTTCGGGTTGTTGTGTGTTTCCATGTAATTTTCTTTTAGCCAGAGAAATTCTCCTTCCAAATGCAAATAACCTAATTAATATTAAAATACGGGAGGGTATGTTTAAATATTTCTGTCTGAGTTCCAATTTGGCCTTGCGCTATTATTGATATCGTACCGCTTTCTTAAACTTCCCAGGTTGTGTTGAAGCACTGCAAGTGCAGCCTGCCTCATTTGACCACCGAAAAAATATAATAAAAAAACTACGGGAAACAAAATAAAAACCGAGATAGCATTACACAAATGCAAAAAATAATAATAATTGTATGGCTTTTTAGCGTGAGAAGGTGATTTACAAACCCTTTAAAGTTGTATAATGTTTTTGACACACACTTCCTATAGCGTGTGGAATGTGTGTGGTATGTGTGTGCTATGTCACATAAATCATGGCGGTGGAGAGAGAGAGTATCGACTTTCTAAGCTGCATGGAAACCCAGCCTTGTGTACGTTGTTTGGAGAACAGTGGAGAATAGTGTTGTTCACACCTTTTTATTGGATAACCCTTGAAACTGTTCTGAGGAGATTTTATTAAACAAAAGGGGTCATTAATTATCAAAGAGTAATCGTTCCCATAGAGTGAATGTTACATTTCTCATAATTATTTTGGGTATCGTGAACATTTCTATTTTATCCTTAAATGATGATGCACAATAAAAACAAATCCCATGTCTGTGGCTGGTTTTCAGGGCAAATTTCCAGCGGCCGTTTGATCCTGCGGATATTCTTCCAACAATGTTGCAATCACACATGCAATCACACAGTCTGTAACTTCTGTTAATTTGACAGACAACCAAAAGATTGTTAGAAGGTCTTTACCAATACAAGGAAACTATAACCATAGTGTGTGTTGCAAGGACTGCATCCAAGTCAGATATTTGAATAGCAAACTTATCTGAAAACTAATACTTCTGATTTTATTTACATAGGCCATGAGTTCATTGGTTACTCCCATTCTCTTTCATAACATTGACAAAGGCTCCAAAACATGTGATGTGCAATGGATGGCTCTTCGGCTCATTAAAGCATCCCATTTGAGGTTTTTAAGGCCAGTTTGTATTAAGTACAGTGAAAATGCTGCACATATATGTTTTCTTTAAACATGCAACATTAATGATCAGAAAACTGCTGTATCTGAGTGTAGTTGATACTATTTAGTCAACTTTTTAATAACCCCTTTTTTCAGTCTGGCTCTATCAGTTCTCCCTAGTAATCGGTGTGGCTCTTTCAACCTAAAAGGTAGGACAACTCTGGTCTACACAACTTTCTTAAAATGCAGTTTTACTTTTTGAATTTGTGAGTGTTAAAAGTTATGGATACACTGTCTAACTGGTGACAGGTAACTACACTGCTGGACACCAGACTAATGTTTGTCCATTAAGTGATCTCCCACTTTGTAAAATTAAATTTAAATATGTAAACTAGGAGGACTATAACTTCCTAAATGTGCTGCTGCTGCTTTAAATACAGTAGAGAATCAATTATTTGATCTTTGATTATACTATAATGGCTAACCATAAAGGGACCAGCAGACTGAGGCAAATGAAAGTTACAGAATTATTCAGATGGAGCATTGTGTGCTTTAAATTGTTGCAATTAAGCAAATTAAAACAGTCACTTTGTTCCTGATTTTTCTTTGTTTTGTCAGTAAGGGCTGGAGATCTTGCCTATGTTATTGAGCAGCTAAGAACTTTTATTTTAATCATTTCAATTGTACGTTATTACAATGCCTTACAGCAAATATCAAAGTATAGAAACATTTTGCAGAATTTTTGAAGTTCAATGATTCCTAAAGTTCTGTAATGTGTCAAAGTTGTACTGAACTGTATTCTTGGATGGTTATCAAAGTTTGGTATATGGTACGTGTTTAATTACAGTATTTAATTACCTTGGGGCTTCCGAGTGGCGCATCCAGTAAAGGCGCTCCGTGTGGAGTGCAGGATGTGCCCTATAGTCTGGACGTCGCGAGTTCAAGTCCAGGCTATTCCTTTGCCGACCGAGGACTGAAGCTTCCAGGGGGTGGCACTCGGCCAATTGGCCGAGCGCCGCCCGGGGGGAGGGAGGGTTAGGTTGGCCAGGGTGTCCTCGGCTCACCGCGCACCAGCGACCCCTGTAGTCTGGCCGGGCGCCTGTGGGCTTGCCTGTAAGCTGCCCGAGAGCTGCGTTGTCCTCCGACGCTGTAGCTCTTGGGTGGCTGCATGGTGAGTCCGCAATGTGAAAAAAAGCGGTTGGCTGATGGCACACGCTTTGGAGGACAGCGTGTGTTCGTCTTCGCCCTCCCGAGTCAGCGTAGGGGTGGTAGCGGTGAGCTGAGCCTAAAAATAATTGGCCATTCCAAATTGGGAGAAAATAATAAAAATAATTGGCAATGACTAAATTTTAAAAACATAAATAAATAAACAGTATTTCATTACCTTAACTGTAGGTATTAAAGTTTTACTGACTTGCATTCATTTGATGATTTGTAAAGCTTTATAATTTTGTATGCTTAATGTGATAGAATAGGTTACTAGCTACAGATAGTGGACAAAAAAATGGAAACACCTGGGTAAATGAGGGACACCAAGTATATTGAAAGCAAGGGCTTCCACACAGCATGCTTAGGGTCATGTATAAAAATGCTGGCCAGGCCTGTTTGCCTTTAATTATGGCTAGCATGGCTGCAAGAGAAGACCTCAGTGACTTTGAAAGAGGGGTGATTGTTGGGGCGCGTTTGGTAGGGGCTTCAGTGACCAAGACAGCTCAACTTCCTGATGTTTCACGAGCAACAGTGTCTAAGGTGATGTCGGCATGGAACTCCAAGGGAAAGACATCATCAGCAAAGGGCAACAGTGGGCGGAAGCGCATACTCCAGGATCGTGATATCCGTGCATTAATTCGAAGTGCAAGGCAAAACAGTTGAGCAACTGCAGATCAATTGACTGCAAATTTCAACATGGGGCGTGAGCAGCCAGTTTCATCAAAAATGGTCCGCTAAGAACTCCACAGAGCGGGATACCATAGTGGCCCAACGCCCTATTAAGTGACTTTACATTGGTGTTTCCATTTTTTTTTGTCCACTACCTGTATATATCATCAGTAGATACTTGTGTACTAAGTACTTATGTATGTTAACTTTATTCTATACATTATTAAAGGTACAGTAATTGTTATTAATACCTGTTCGATTATCCATACAAATCGATTATGTGAACTAGTATCGGTCCCAATTAGTTTGAATTATTGACTCTCTACTGTATTCGTTTATCCAGGATGACAGATCAAATAGAGTTGCCAAAACTTGTTTGAAGATTTAAATAAGGTTTGCCACAATGGAAGATGGAGCAAATATGTCTGTAATCTTTTATGCCATTTTACTTCTGCTATTACATTACGCCTGCTGGATCTATAATGATCTGAAATAGGTGGAACAGAAGGTAGTTGAACAAAAATGTGCTAGCTCCCTAGTTTGAGGGTTGTATGTGCAACAGAACAATTGCCTATTTATCATGATAAAAGTGTTACTGTCAGTCACGTAATTTGGTTTCTTGTGAGCCATAACAGATTTTAACAGGCTTACCACCCCGCTTTACATTTGACCTAAATTATATTAATGTACTACGTCTTTAGCTTTTGTTAATCAATTGAGATTTACTTGGTTATTCTGAATAAAAAAACTAAATATCCCATTAATATTTTTTATTTTTTTTACTTTTTTATAAATGGGCTTCTGTTTCTACCAATTGTTGCTGCTGGGTTCAAAGTACAATGACCTACAAGTTAAAATTCAATATGACTTAGTATGGCACTGTATTATCTATTTCATGCAGTCATGTAGAATTCTAACTTTGATTTCCTGGGTCCTAATATCATGTGACATAAGTTAGAATATCCTGTTTTGAAGCAAATAGCCTGGATTGCTTCAATCATCTACAAAAGGCAGACTACTTGTAAGCTTGGTATACAAGCACTGCATGGGTTAAGGGTTATGCATATAAAGTTACTTTTACAATAGACCTCTAATAACAAGCCTCAGAAGGTGATTTATATGGCTTAAACATCAATGATAAGCCCCAGAAAATAGCAAAGTCTTAATTGACTCTTGATGAATGAGTTCGAATTGTGAAGGTCCTTGAGCTGGGGATTTCATAATTACAGGGCTTAGAGACTAAAAGCATTCACACCTATAAACTGCAATGACAATGCTAGAATTAAACAGCTAAGAATTGCAAGGGGCAGACTGATACATCACTGGTCAAGAGGCAGACCACAGGGATCATGTTTAAAGCTGCATTTAGTCACTTTGATGGTGAACTGGAAGGAGGCTGGGTTGACAGTACCAGTCTGATCACTTTTTTAAAAAAACACAAGCAGCTGGTTTGAGGACCATATGTAGTCTGGAGACAAAAGAAGTGGATGGACAAGCTTGCAATGAGTTGTCGTAGCCATATTGTGATTTATAGAAAGCATACTCCATGTATTTTGCTGCTACATATGTCCCTTTGCATGTTAACCAGAGTATGACAGTTGAAAGATCACAATCCAACTTAGCTTGGGTGAATAAGGCAACCGTCTATATATTGATGGATTGCAAAGTAAATTTCTGTAGCAAGTAATGAGTGCCAAATACCACATCCTCAGTGTTGTTCCAAATCTGAAAGTTTTTCAGCATTTAGGATTAATCAGGCAGCTGGAAAGCAAAGGCACATGGTTTTGGGGAGCAAAGATCTAAAGATAAATTTACTTGGGTATCATCACATAAATATTAAAATAAACAGCATGAAGAGTGACGAGGGAATAGAGAAGAGGAATGTATACAGTAGGTTAAAGATAAAGCCCTGTAGAAATCCCAAGCTAATTTTAAAACATATTGTAACAAATTAAAATAACTTTCAAGATGATAACCAGGACAGGTTATTCCATACCACAATAGTCTGCAGTCAAGAAGCTGTGATATTTAAGAAAATTCAGGCCAAGGCTCATTCTTTGTCACTACTGACAAACATGTTGTTATTGACCTTGAAAATAGTTCCATTTTTGGTATTGTTTCAGAAATAACTAGCATGTACAATGCACATTGTTTCATCAAGTGAATAGGGAAGTTATGTAATGAACTAAGAATTAAAAATGATGATTCCACAGGTGAAAAGCATATGAGAGTTGTTTTTTGGGAAGCTGGAATCATGAAGTTCACACAGAGAAAGATGGGCCATGGTGCTGGACACAATAAGGACCTCCCCCCATAAAACATGCTAAGTCAAGTGTTCAATATTTAACAATATTGTAGCAACGGTGCTGCTGGGTAAACTTTTTAAGTGTGGGACATTGAACTTGGTGAGATTTTATGTAAAAGGGTTTCTCAACTAGGTCTGCTTCTGTGACATATAAGTTTGCTCTTCTTCTCCGGCGATTAGCCAAAAACAGCAGAACCGAACACGGAGCTCACCTCACTGGTGTCAGTACAAGTGGGATAAAAAAGGGGGTGGTTCAGAAGCAGCTTAACATCATGCAGGGGAAGGATATGGAGGAGAGCAGGCAACTTGCAAGCCTGTTCGGTGAGGAGTTTGCAGACTCTCCGTAGCTGAACGGCGGATCAGAGGTCTGCAGAGAGAGAAGGAGGAATACAGGTGGAGGTGCCAGCAGCTGGAGAGACTCCTGCAGTCCCAGGCAGACTGGTTGACCGGTCTGCTACCAGCCAGTGAGAGGAGCTGCCGGGCCCCAACCAACATTCCCCGTGGCTGGAAGCCGTCCATGAGTATAACTTTGACACCCAGTACTAACCAGGGAAGCCCCAGGGGAGCCGCAGAGCAGCCTCTGCAGCAAGGACACATGCAAATACTTTGAGTGGCGGGAGGCTCGGGCAACACCAGCAGCAAACTACAGGATGAATCGTGCACACAGAATATAACTGCAAAAGACTGTGCTGAAGAGTACCCAAAACCTTCCATGAAGACAGTGTGAAACTGTTTTGCAGTACTAAGAGACCACTAGACTAAACCACAGGTGGTCATGGAATTCAAAAAAGAGATGCAGACTAAACATATAACAGTGCCTAGCAGTACCAGTTTCTGTGTAAAGACAGCTGCAGGAAAAAAAAAAAGTTTGCAAGCTCATTTTAATGCAACAATTGAATTAATTAAGAGAATAGCGATACCTGTTGAAACGAGGGAGGATAAAAACGTAATTATTGGATACAATGATATGAAAATGAATGTTGTAAAATCTGTAAATATAAATGTGAGGATTTAACTTTCTGATCTCTCCGTGGGCCACTGTGGAGTTGTAGCTGCACCAGCTACTCCTCCGCCACTGAGCTGAACATAAAATCAGATTTTCAGTCATGGGGAATAGGTCCTTTTTTCTTATATGCTACAGATAACACATATAAAATGCTCTGGGTGCTATATAAAGCAGGTGAAAAATGTATAAGATTTATAAAATTCCAATCATTTTGCAGGCCTCTTCTGAAGGTTTACGGCCTGTGGCAGGGCAGAGGAAAAGCCCTGCACATATGAGAGGGGGCGAGGCGAATCCCTGCTGATTTAAATGTGTTGCATTTTATTGTTTATGATTTAAAATGTATTTTTGTTTATTTTAGAATGGGGTACTCCCCGGCCCTGTGCATATTTTGTATTTGGTTTGTATTTTTGTTATGAATTATGCATTTAATAAAAGCCCTTTTTGTTTATTTAAAAATATGATGTTTTTGCTTAGTTGCTGTGTGGTTTAAATGGGGTCTGGCAGATGCGATGGTAGCAGCTCGTATCTGCCAGACAGCTCGTGAGAATGTGGCAAGTGCCGTTAATTGAATTATTGTTTGAGCATTTGTAATTATTTGTTAAGGTCACCGGTATATAAGCCTGCAGCTTTCCATACTCAGAGTGGGAGTTAGGAGGAGGAACATGTGAGGAGTTCAGAGAGAAACAAAGCAATTGCTACGAGTGCTGAAAGCACCAGCACCATATTTGTTTAGTTGGGGTTGTTGCTGTGTGCGAGATTTGTTTTGGTTCAACCTTTTATTTTCGCTCTGTGAGTGTTGTTTTTGTTAAAATATTTTATTTATCTTTGTTTAATAAAAACGGCACAACCGTGCTTTCACCCGAGTACCTGCCTGCTTGTGGCTTCATTTCCCTGGTCTGACGTCATCCACCAGCCATCACTGTCTAGGTGTGTGTATAAGAAACTGAATGAAGAACCCTAGCGAATATGGGAGTACAGTATTCACAGTTTGGCTTGGACCAGAATATTTTTTTTTTCTACAGTGGGTTTGGGTTAGTAAAAGTGATGTAATTTAAAACACTGCAATCTGACAGAACATGTGTTTGGCAGTCAAAAGAAAGTAAGACAGCTTGAACTCAGTGGTTTGAAACCCACCATGCATTCGATACAAAGATGCATTAGGTAAATACAGCCTTTTTTCCCATTATCCATAAAGGAGGATGTAACACAGGACTAACCTGACTCCTTAATATCTGGACCCCAGTGGATTTTGACCATACGTACAGCATTAGCATTAACAATGTGCTTAGACCAGGGTTGGGCATAGTTTTGCCTTCCAGTCAGGTCTTTATTCATACCATGGTCTAAATGGAAACAATTACCAAAGTATAACAACAATTCACATTTCTATAGCGCCTTTCATCACAAGGATCCCAAAGCGATATATATATATATATAATAGTTATTTATTTCATTTGGCCGATTAATCCTGGAGTGGAATGTCCCTCCAGGAGCAGAAGTGAGAAACCCTGGTCAAGACAAATGAGAGAGAGAGTTCAGGCTCGTTCGGCCTACATAATTGCTTTGATCTTTTGACTGATGTCCTGAACATTAAACTCTGGCAGAACGATATTATATGGAAATGTGCTAGACATACAGTATACTGTGAAAACCTTCTGGTGTCTAAGGGGGGAACATTTCCATTCTTGAAAGTGAATTGTTTTCCTTGCTGTTCAGACAATACTGTGGTATATTGTGGCAGTGAATTGAATATATACTCAACATACTTACCATTAGTTTCATTGGTTAAGTCATTGACATTTTTTGCATGTTTTCAGAAACCGTTTGTAAGCAGAGAATCAAGGCAATAACGTATTCAATCAATCTAGGTTTATTACTCATACTTACTACATTTGCAACCAGAACATCTTTATAAAGAGTTGGAATGTAATTGTGTCCTGTTATCAGTTTCAGCAGTGTCATATACATGCACAATATCATATTATCTGTGGCATTTAGTTGTCATTTTACTCTCCTTTAATCTCTAAAAAACTGGGGAGCCACTTTATCCCAGTGAACTTCAATTTTCTGTATTTACACTGGTATTATAAAATTGAGTAGCAAAGGCTTGGAACTGTTGTCATACCATCACATTAAAGAATGAAATTATTTTCATGGTGACACTCTGATGTTTGTGGTCTAAGAGGTGGAAGTATGTAATGACTCTCCATAATAAGCTAAAATACTTACTACACTGATAGTTTTTTGTAGCAGTAATCTGTTGGGTAACATGCTTGGAAAGCAACAATGAGGTCACTGATTCGCTCCTACTCTCCCCCACTTGGATATCATACTAATAAATAATGGAATGTCTGGTCTGTTTCTAGGGTCACTTCCTTACAGGGCTCCTGCTTCATCCTAATTTGACAGCTCAACAAGGAAGTTATGTGATTTGCCCAAAGTCTCACAATTAGTCAGTGATCAAGCCACTATATAGGCTTACACAGTTATCAATCAGTTAGACAAAAGGAGGCAGTTTAAGCACTCATGTGCATATTTATTTACAGAAATTAAACAAAATAAGTGGTCATCAAAATAAATGGGTACTGCGTCTTTAAATATTACGAGACTATATACACCAGAGCCCAGGCGGAGCAAATATATAAACAAGTGGTATCCTTGCCAGCAGACACAGCTGTAGATTCTGGGCTGGCAGGTAATTTTCTCTGGGTGTTAACATAAGAACATAAGAAAGTTTACAAATGAGAGGAGGCCATTCAGCCCATCTTGCTCGTTTGGTTGTTAGTAGATTAGTGATCCCAGAATCTCATCAAGCAGCTTCTTGAAGGATCCCAGGGTATCAGCTTCAACAACATTACTGGGGAGTTGGTTCCAGACCCTCACAATTCTCTGTGTAAAAAAGTGCCTCCTATAGGTACCTCCTATGTTCTGGAGGTAGTTACCTGCTTTCAGTGTGGGAAATAAAAAGGAGAACTGTAGTCCTTGGTTTGGCTGTCTTGCCCTGCCTGCCCTGCCCTGCCCTGCTCTGCTCTGCCCTGCCCTGCCCTGCCCTGCCCTGCCCTGCCCTGCCTGCCCTGCTCCTTGCCCTGGGTGGAAAGACTTCTCCTTATATACACCTGTGGCTTGGCTTAATTGATTGTTAATTAATAAATTAAGTCCCATCCCATAGTCAACACATGTATTTGGCAGGGATAGTATTAATCCTATCTAATTTTAAACTTACAGCCAGAGCGGGGATGTATGTTTCCGACATGCCTGTTATTATTTCATTTTGTTTGCATGTAAACATCTGACAGCACATTAGACCAAATGTCTTTATATTTATCAGTACAGCATTTATAACACACGTTGTGACATTATGAATTTTCCATCATTCCTTCTGCCTTTTTTTTTCCTTAAGGGACCACCCTCTTAAGAGTGTCAGAGAAGTTGATTTTGGGATTGTTTTTGACATAGAGATAGAATACAGTACTGCCCACTATAGGCCACCAAACTCAGTATTACTTCAATCAATCAATCAATCAATCTTTATTTTATATAGCGCCTTTCATAGTGGACCACCATTACAAAGCACATTACAAGAGAGTGAGGAACAATGCATTAAATACAGTGAAATACAGGGCACAGTACATTAAATACAAACCATAAAAAACCTCAATGCAAATACATTACATACAGGCATATTACAATGCAAATACATTAAATACAAGCATATTACATTACATACAGGGCTAGGATGTGAATTCTAAACATTGTGGATGCGTGTGTCATACAGAATCATATGAATAAGATGGAGTGAAAAACCTGAAATAGCAATTTAGCCAACAGCTAATAACAGATATCAGGCTTAAAGAACATTGAAGAGCATTGAAAGCAAGAGAGAACAAGTGGGTCTTGAGAGTTGATTTGAAGCAAGCAACTTTGGGAGCTGCACGCACTAAAGTTCCAGAGTCGGGGCCATGAAGCTAAAAGAGCGCTCTCCGAGTGTGGTGCACTTTTGCATGGGTACAGCAAGCAAGCCAGAGTCAGAGGACTTGTGACCTAAGTCAGAATGGAACCCTGGTCTTCAGAGGCTGAGCATTAACCTAACCTTTCATGATATACTTGTAGATACTTCTATTTTCTACTTAACTGAAGAAGAAAATTACACAATTTCCAAACAAAATTATTTGTTAACACTACATTAGTCTTCTGTGTATATATATATATATATATATATATATATATATATATATATATATATATATATATATATATATATAAACATACTATTTTCACAAACCACAAAAATGTACCAGACAGATAATTGTAACTATGACACATGGTTGAGCATTTTTTTCTTTTTCTTTTTCTTTTTTTTTGACAAATTTGGTCTGCTGCTAATACAATATTTCTGTTTGCTTGTGTCTGACCTTTTTCTGAACTGCTGTTAAGTGAAAGGCACTTTCAACTGAGGAATCAAATGCAGAAGCCATATGCCTTTTAAACCAAATTCAATGACAAAAAAAAAGTTTGCATGGTAAGGTGAAAAGAAAAATCTCACTACTCTTTGTTAAAGGCCCATTCTATTAGCTTGGTGTGCTTTAAGACAGAAGAAGGTCAGTTAGCTAAGAAGATGGAGTCTTTCATGGATGAATGCTGTGAGCAAACAAAATGCTCTCCAGTGGTTCAATAGAAGTGCTCAGGTTCTTTGTGTGACTCATTAGACTGGCCTTTTTCTATTGACTGTTTGACAGAATGACTCTTACCAGACTTGAGGATCAGACCACAAGCCAGGCTTCCATTCCAGCATACAAACTGGTTAGATGACCCTTGACGCCCATACATTAACCCTGATGCTGATGGTTTTAGCCTCTTAATCATTCTAGTAATACAGTCTTACCCTGTTTTACTGTACAGGTACCTTATTATCATTATTTTTTATTAGTATCGGTTTTCCATAATTGACAGGAAATGTCAAATGTAATTACATATATCTACAATGATTTCATATATAATTCCAATGAAATGAGAGATTGTTTGAGAAAAAGAACAGTGGCAAAATGTAAGTAATTTAACAATACAAATAAAACAGAACAACTACATAATACGCATACAATCCATTCTATAGAGGGACAAGCCTGTCCCACCTGAATGAATTTTCTTAAACCTTGCTGCTATCTCCTCCAAAACAATGGCACATTTCTTGAAGTGCCTGTGCATTAATGCACCTAATTTCAAAACAGCCTTCATTCTTAATGTTTGACCCCTGGTTACTGACAACAGCTGAAATGCGCTTATACACATTTCTTTCTGCGTTCCGCTGCAACAAATCTCTAACATGTGCCTGAGGATCTGGGGACAAATACCTGACACTCAAGATGTTTATTTGAAGAAGCCTAATTAAAATATCTAAAGGTGTTAAAAGGCACATCCTTTATCAGCATTGGTTTAAGTTCACTGCTAAACAATTGTTGTGGTGCCATGTTATTGTGGCCCAGACAATCATAGTAAGTGACACATTTGCTATGAACAACTATTATGAATTCTGGAAATATAAAATATGTTTTCAACAGTGGAGGCATTTGCAATTTACATCAGTGGATGATGGAGGTTTGTTTGGGTCTTTCCAAAAATGTAAAATGAACTAACATCTGTTTACTATGTTACAATACAGGAATGTGTCATTATATAGATATGATAAGATGTGACATCGCAATTAGAAAACGTTATTTTAAATCTAAATATAAGATCATATCTTACCAAATGACAAAACTACAATTTTTTTTAAAAATGTAACCAGGCAGGCTCCTTTTAAAAATGAAAAAAGTAAATAAATACCATTTCTCTTTCTTGAGTGTGTAATGATTTTATTGTTCCTAACTGACAGATGAAATATGTACTTTCCTGTAATCAGTAAAAAAAAAAAAAAAAAAACCTTTGTTCTTTCATATTTAATTCTGTTTTAAAAATCATATGATAAACAGACAAGGGCAAGCTGTGTATAGCAGCTTCATACAGTGAATCCAGATGGTCTTTTGAAAATGAGCTTCTTGTCTACTTCAGAGAGATATAAACACAGTCTGGATTGAGATCTGGTATTTCTACCCAGCAGCCTTCTAGGATTGCTAGAATAAAGCACTGAATCTAATTAACTCCTGTCTGAATTCCCTCTAGAAATTATATATATCACATCCTGGCAGACTTACAGCAAATGGTACAGATTTACACTGTAATTATCATAATCAATTGTATTAGAAACTATTGTAATATGTGTACTATCCAAAAGAGGGGCTAACAGTCATGACTATACAATGTCGGAGGAAGAACGTGCTTTTGATCTGTAAGGTTACTGATCAGAACTGAAATTTCCTGTATTAATAAAAAACAGTTAACACACATTCTTCAAATTAAGCTGAAAAAGCTTGTTTATTTCTGTAGAAAAAAAAAAACACATAATCTTTCTTTAGTATACACTAGTAGAGATCATACAAAGTTATATTATAGTTTATAACAGAGAAAGGCTGTCACTTAATCAGCACCATTAAATTCTGAGGTCTAGTCAAAGAGTATAATCACACTTTTTTTCTTTTGTTTTAAATGTATTTATGAAAAGGCTTCTACTGACTGAAAGTGATTTATAAATCCAATTGTGTTTGATCTTATTCACTTAATTTCACCATAATATTAAAATAGTTAATCTACTTATGAATGCGCTCATTCCATTGATACGATTGACAAGTTCTTATACCTACAGAGAATTGTATGAGTCTGGAACCAACTCCCCAGTAAAGTTATTGAAGCTGACACCCTGGGATCCTTCAAGAAGCTGCTTGATGAGATTCTGGGATCAATAAGCTACTAACAACCAAACGAGCAAGATGGGCCGAATGGCCTCCTCTCGTTTGTAAACTTTCTTATGTTCTTATGTTCTTATGTTACCTTGGTCCTGAGATTACATGTATAAATATGTTCACTATTTAGTACATACAATACTATCTATCTATGTGTTAAAACTGCATAGAATCAGGTAATGTTTTAGATATTTTACTTTATGCAGTCTTTTAACATTTTATTATACACCAGTTTCAGAACTTCCGTATTACTTTTGATTCCAGACTCTCAGTCTTCACAATATCTAAAGTGAATGTATTTGAATATCATTTATAGATACATACAAATAAATAATGATATAAACAGGAATTACAAGTAAAATATTTGGGAGATGGGGCTCTGGTGGACATACAATGATGTTGTTTGTGTTGGTGGCCCTGACCTTAGCTTTTCCCCAACTCAGTTACGTTTTCCAATACTAACTTTGAGTTTTGTGAGGAACCTTTGCACTCTGGGGTTGTTTTATATGTTAACTTTAGTGGAGTTCAGAGAGCGTGAGCCAGGGTTTTGCCCCTTCCTAATTTCACCTGCCTATCATTATTGACTGATTTCACCTGTCTATCATCATTGACTCCCTATTTAAACCCAGTCACAGCTCAGCTCTTTCTCTTGCATTTTGCTTTTTCCCTCCTCCTCCTCCTCCTTACTTCTTTCATATGCCACGTGCCTCTGTGTCGGTCCCCTCTGGGGGGATAGTTCGTCTCACTTCCCCGACCTGGAGTTCCAGTAACTCTGCAGGTTCTTCGTGTGGTCAGAGGGGACCACCGGCCACACTATTCTTTCGCAGCACATGCGCTATATCTTGCTTCAAGAAAGAAGGCTCTGTCTTCCTTCCTTCTTTACCCTCTTGGGATGTGGCCCTCTTACTCTGAGTCCCATGACTAACAATTATTTGTATTCTTTCAGATTCTCTTTTCTTCCTTACGTCAAGGCTTCGTATGAGCCGTTCCGTACCCTGAGGGTCGAACCCGGTCGTTAACTTGGACCCAGTCGTGAGGCCGAGCCTATAACAATTCTCTGAGAAGTCAGAGGACTCTGTCTTTTCAGGGGCCCAGAGGCCATTAGGGCTAGCCTCGACTCCATAGGGAAGGCTCTCTCAGTTGGAGTCCGGCCCGGCCTTTTCTCTCTCCCTTGTCTAGAGGCCGAGCCTCCAATCCTAAGTTTCAAAAAACACTCCCTTCCTCTCACAGCCCTGGCTCCTGCCTTGTGCTGTAAATTGTTAAACATGACAATCAACGTAAAAGCCGTGTTTGAGAAAGAGGCAAGCAATCTGAATTTACAATGATGAATTGATAAACAACAGAATACAATAAAACAAATTCCTATGGTAAGAGTAAACTAAAGAGATTTTCTGAAGCGAAAAAAAGGAAAAACAGTCGGATGCTGTTCTCTTCTTCTGTAGGGAATCTGGTGACTCCTATAAGTCGGACTGCACTGTCTCTTAGTCCATACGGAGCAATGCTTGTAACAAATAGGTATTAACAAGCAAAGAATATTTTGAACATGGAATAATTTAATTATTATTTAGCACCCGTGTCACTTTGTTTATAGAACATGCTGCTTAAAAAACAACACAATACAGTGCTGACCTTGTCAGATGTCACTTTATATTGTGGAACAGGTTATAAGGTGATATGATTGTGGCTCCCATTTGCCCCAAAATGACATTACATTGTTATTTTATTAAAACGAAATACAATATGTATTGTACAGCATTTCACACAGTTTGAGCAGACCGATCCTCTCACCCAAGCTTACGATAAGAGATAACCCTATACAAGATGAATTACATTATAAATGATGGCACCTTAGAGTGGCGTTTTAAAAGTACTAATTATTAGTGCTGCATAAAATGTCAAAAAGCATCAGTTGTCTTAAACACTGTTGGTGTGTGGCGGAGTGTCCCGCCCCTATGTATTATTATTTGTATTTTTGTTTGCGGCGCGGGTAAAAGCGCTGCGTCTTTTATTATTATATTTAAAAACCCCGTGAGGATGCATGGCTGATCAGCTACTGATTATTTAACTAGCTGACAGTCATGCATCCTTACCAAACGCGTGCAGACTCTGGCCGAGATATATAATAAGATAATTAACAACTAGTTAATCCCTCGGCCAGAGTATATAAACCTGCAGCTCTCTGCACTCAGGGTTGAGTGTAGAGGAGAGTACGGGAGAGCGGAGAGAGAAAGAGCGCAAGAGCGCAAGAGCGCAAGGAGAATAAGACGTAATTAACAATTGCTAAAACGTGCTGGATTAGGCAGCACGACACTTACTTGTTTGTTTGTTTATTCGTTTGGCCCTTGTGCCTTTTTGTTTTGTGTTTTGTTTAAATCTTTTGTTTGTTAATAAATACGCTGAGTGCTATTGCACTCAGCTTCACCCGCCCATCCACTGTTTGGTTTCAGTTACTTCCTTGTCCGTGACGTCATCACACATCACCACTGCGAGCCAGACTGCCACATGGTGTTATTTGTTAAGGATAGCAGCAGCAAAATTAAAACTTTTATTTTAGAACAAAGTTTCCATTGGTTTTATTGTGGAATAATGATGATTCAAAACTGCTAATAAAAAGTCTGAACTTTCTGAATGGTTTATTTCTATTGGAGGAGGCTGTATGGTCAAGTGGTTAAAGAAAAGGGCTTGTAACTAGGAGATCCCCGGTTCAAATCCCACTTCAGCCACTGACTCATTGTGTGACCCTGAGCAAGTCACTTAAGCTCCTTGTGCTCCGTCTTTCGGGTGAGACATAATTGTAAATGGCAGCTGATGCATAGTTCACACACCCTAGTCTCTGTAAGTTGCCTTGGATAAAGGCATCTGCTAAATAAACAAATAATAATAATTTCTGAAAGATTACAATATTATGAAAAAAGGGGATGATTCAATCCACATAATTAAGTAATATGTTTAAATATGAAGTAATATAGAGAAAAAGAGATTTTAACATGTTTCATTGTCCTAAAACCATGCATAGAACTGCAACAATTGACCAAACAAGCAACATTATTAAACATTTTCATAAAGACACTGATTTTGATCTTGATTTTTTTTTTTAAATATCATCATTAATCTCTTAATTTTTGATAATAGGTTGATAATACGATGATTCTAATGGTCTAAATTGGAATTTCAAATAAACCACAAACTCATATACAAATAAGTATTAGTGAGTATTTTATTATACAGTATAGGTATTATGTTGAGCTGCATAGGAATGTCTTCAGCTACTGGGTCATGATTTGTGTTACTTGGGCATAGCTTATCAGTCTACAAGTGAGATTGTATCTAATGACCACTTTAATCATGGAGCAGGTGAAAGACACAGTGCTACCACTGTGTGAGCACAGATACTGAAGACTGCTATCTTCATGACCTCACAGCAACACAAAACCTTGAAAACAAAGGACACAAGCAACATGTCCTTGTAAAGCCGTTCTCCTTTTTGGAAAGAAAAATAGATAATTAACTGTTTCTGCATTTCATACAAAACTCAGTGCCAAATTAAGTTTAACTATACACTGATTTTTCTGTATACAGTATACAGCATTATAAGATTATAGTTCAATTAATTTTGTTCTTCTACTACATTTTTTAAAATATTGTAGGTCATATTATATTTATAGGAAAAATAAATATCTGGAGATTTTTTTTGTGCTATTGTTATTGTTTGCATTCCTCTTCTTTTTCTTCTTCTTTTAACAATTATAAACTTAAAAAAAGTCATTAAGACAGTCCTTAAAATGTTGTACCAGACGAGACACTGAAGTCTGTCTTCAGCTTTATGGATCGTCATCAGCTCAGTGACCCCCAAGAGCCCCACCACCGTCAAACTGCCATTTTAGATTATATACTGTAGCCTGTCACTGCTCCTCTCCAGTCTGTATTAGAACCCTAAAAAAAAAAAAAAAAATGATTTGCACAGATCTAGGTAGGATTTCTCTTGTGGGCACATGGATGTGCACTTCTTTGTTGTTCTAGTTTCCAATTGCTGTTGTCCTAGGTGGAAGAAAGGAGTTCAAAAGGAGCTGGAACCCCATAGGGAAACAACAGGGTCTTAAGGAGCAATGCATTAAAAATGACCTTTATCAGGGTCCAGTGGGTGGAGTGAACCACTGTAGATTGACGTGGTGGAGTAAGGCAAGGCCCATACTTGAGCCCTCCTCTGTGGACCCCAAGAAATATAGGCTGGAGCTGGCAGGCCGGGGGTAAGGACTGTTCACCATGGATAGTGTAGATGGGTGTGTGCTCACAGCTCAAGGAAATATAAACAGTAGACCACCAGATTGATATGGACAACAGTGGAGAGCTGTTGCCCACCAACCAACCACTAAACCACCAACAGAAAGCCAGGCACTATTGATGCTGGGATAGGTGTGACTCTGTAAGAAGTAGTGTCTGGCAGATATATTTAAGTTTTGAATCCAAAAAGAAGTAAGAGGGGGTGGGGGGCAGTCAGATTAGTAGTAAAAGGGGCAGTATAACAAATACTGTAACAATTATTACAATCTGTGTAATTGACTCATTAAAACAGTAAAGTTGTAATCGCATCACTGCATATATTGTACTTGTCAAGAAAACACAAATTGAACAAAATCTAATACAATCTTAATTTTATAAGACACGTCCCCATTAGAACTTATTAGTAGCTAGTAGACGTAAACATCTCTTAATAGAGCCATCTCGTGATTAAAGACATTATTGGTAATATAAATCTGAAAAGGTGAAATGTAAACAGCAAAGTTTGTGTTAAAAAATGAATATATTTGTTTGGTACTTTTTTGTGACTTCAGTGAAGAGCAGCTATCTGAAACACAGTAGAAAAAGAAGCAGCATTATCTTTATATGTGTTTCAAGGCAACCTCTTGTCATTTTACAAACTACTATCTTCTTTCTTGTCTGTGTATTTTTTTAAATCAAATTTTATTTGGATAGAAGTTCTTTTTATCTTGTTTGTTTGTTTGGCATGTTTTATTTGTGCTTCCTGTTTCTTGAGAAATCATGTGATATTATGGCTTTTTAACTCTGTTGACTGCACCTGCTTCACCATGGCCATATTATCACAAGAAAGTGTTGTATGAGAGCAGCAGCATCCTTTTAACCATGGTATATTATGTGACTGTCTGTTTTCTTCCTGGTAAACTGTAATTGAATGCAACTGGATTTTCCAGAACTGTAGAAGACACAACAGCATTATAGCCACACAGAACAGACACAATCTTCAGGCAATTTCAATTTTAATTGCCCAACTACAAAGAAAAACAAGGCAGAGTTTCAATGACCATCACTGAATATCACCTGTACACTAAACACATTGCACTACCCGGACCAAAGAATGTGCAGGAACAAGCACAATCTGCAAGGTGGAGGAGGTAACGTCACAAGTGTATTCTTGATTGCTGTAATAACAAAACATGCTTTTCTATAGGCAAGATGTATTTCCTTAATTGCATGTGATGTGAATATTAATGATGAACCTAGTACAACCCTTTACCTCCAAAACAGTTTTCTAAGAATGTTCTGTTTATATTATATCATAGACCAGCATCTTACTGCAACCTTTAACATACTGCAGTGTCAATATATAGTTTAGGACTAGTGAAGCGTTTCCTGGGCTATGGTTAATCTACCATTCTTTTTACCATCTAGCAAGAAATGCAATCAATTACTTACAGCCTAATGATGCCAGGGGTGGGGCAGCTAATTTGGCATTTGGTCAACAAGGAATGTTCCTGAAAAGTTAAAATATATTGATGATTGGCTCTAGCAGTATTCACTGTTTTCATTGGGTTAAAATATTCTTTATTCAGAATGACTGTCATCCTAGACTTCTGGACACAATTCTGCCATTAATTGTTTACTTCACCTACAACCAATCCATCGAAATTGCCACCTGCCCGCTACCCTCCCACACACACCCAAAAGGACAGCTGATAAATGTAAGACTGCTCTGTGTTAATTGAACAATTTTAAAGGACTTGTGGAATAAGCTACATAATGGCAAACGTCAATGGCCATTTTGGAAAACGCTATTTTTTTTAGAAACAACTAATCTATTTATTTTTGGACATTAAATAAGTTAAATAAACATAATCACTGTCAGGTGGAATCTTAATGCTTATGATGTCACCCGTACCCCTCAATTACATCTTGTTTTTCAATTTCCCAGCCATCCATTATGCTATTTATATAGTATTATCCACTACACCCTGCCTTTGATAAATACTTATAACAAATATATTTTTAAAATAAAACAGAAGTGCACAATGAATGTTTACAAAAGCACAAGTGTTAGTTGAAAGGCATAAGAAACAATAACACAAAAAGTCCTCCCAATCAGCGTCCTTGCGCTGTTAAAACAACACACCTATCATTGCACAGATTAGCGCACACTAAACATCCATGTCAGTAACCTGATGGATGTGCACTAGAGCCGGACCAGTAAGACAACTTTCTCCCATGCTGTTCAGAAGTCACAGTTTGGCTGGCCTGGGGACACTAAATTATATCTCTGCTGAAGAGACACTTACTGCCATTGTAGTCGGTGCGTGTTCGCCTGTGATATCAGATGCAAGTATGTGCATACAAAACAAAAAAGTGCTCCCCCTCTCCAAGCTTGTCACTGGCAAGGGTTCATCCCTGTAGGGCAAGTTAGAACATGAAAGTAACTGGTTTGTGTCAAGGAGTGGGTTTACAAGAAAGATGTTTATTAGTAGGAAACTACTTTCATTAATACTTCCATTGAATTTGCCTAGTCTATCAATATCCTGAAATGCCCCTGGGGAAGTTACCAATGTACAAAAGCTCAGATTGGTAAGGGAAACATACCATGGAATTCTGCAATGATGGGATTAGGTAGCAGTAGCTGATTTGAATCAAAGATAGAAATAGGGTTCACAAATATTTACCAGTTTGAAAATGTTACGTTACTTTTTTACTTTAATATATTTATTTTGTTTTAAACTGTTTTACAGGAAGCATGGGAAAATTGCAAAAATACTGTGCAAAAATACTACGGTAAACTTTTATAAGGGAATGCCCTGTTCAAACTGTTAATACAGTTTCCTCGCCAAATGGAAAACAAATTATACAAACCATACAAACAGAATACACAATGGTTTACATTAGAGACAAAATAAAAAAAAAACATGTAATTATTGCTGCTTTTAAGTTTTACCTTAGCTCTTTAATTAACTTGTGATGTCATCCCCTGTAAAATATTTGGCTTTCCTCACAAATATTATTAGCATATTCCTCTGTGACCCATTGTGTATTCCATCTTTCCAAATGTGATTGTGAATGTGAAATGTGAATACGCAAAACTATTCACTTATCCTACTTAAAAAATACATAACAATGTGGCTTTATAGCACTCGCAGCATTAACATTTTGAAGTTTAACTGAAATAATTCATTTTAAAGTTTCTGTAAACATTTTCCTACAATTCTAACTATGTTGTAGAAGAAAAGGCCATGCCCAGGGTCACGGTATGCAAGTGTGCTGCTTCAAAGAAACGTATCTCTGAAACAGCGCCATTAAATCACTGGTAATGGGCCATTGTCTTTCATCCTCCCTGCCATTTACCTGCTTATTTACCTTCAGGAAAACCACAGAATTCACGGTAGAGTGTAAACAGGTGCTTTTTGGGTACTTAACTGGGGGTACTTACTTATCTTCCAAACCATGACCTCACTGTTAAAGACTGTTCCTTTATTGAGATTCCCCTTTTAGGTGTTTAAGGTCTCAAACTAGTAAATTGTCAGGTATGTAAGTTTGTGCTTAGCTTCTGTATGGGAGGTCTTGGTCTTGTTTCAGTGCACAATTTTGTGAGCCTTGTTCTTGAACTGAGCATTCAGAGTTGTACAATTTTACTTATTATTATTTGGAGGCTGTTCACTACTGTGCTGGTTAGCCCTGCTGGTTAAAAGACTAATCCTTGCCAAAGCTGTTTCTGGAGCTCAAGAATCCTAACTCTTGATATCAACACTGAGCTACGGAGCAATAAACAGTCCTGAGAAGTACATTGCTCAAGAGCTAAACACAGGGAAAGAAGCTAAAAAGCAAAGTATGAATTACAGTTAAATCAGCAAGTTATATAAAATGCTATTTGTTCTGGGTAATATGCAATTGTATTGCACTGAAGACATAACACATTGGAGCCTTTTTAATGGTGATCTTTTAGTAATCATTAGTGGTGCAGAAATATATCAACTTTTTTTTTTCATTGATACAATTTGTGATATTCTGACTTCTATATCACAAAAACAGTGTATTGATATACCTGTATTTTAAATTAACTTCCTGTGTTTCCTAAGTACTGTTGTGCATTGGTATCTGAGGAATGTATAGAGTCACAGATTTTATTGTTTTTATTAAGTGAAAAATAGAGCCTGATTCACAAATCTTTAAATACTATATTTAGTTGAGGTATGGGTGTATTGTGTAGAAAATGTATCTCTTATATTACTGTGCGTGCATAGTATACAGCAGCTATGAAAAACATAACAACATTTTGGAAAAATATTTGTGCTATCAGTTTGACCAAATGAGACAGCCCCTGTCAACCACATCATCCAAGTTATTAGAAAATACAAATTGAATAATCACCTCCTCATATATTGTGGAAACCTTATGGCACATTTAAAATAGGGCCCAATGATAATAGTTTTTCATTATTATTATTATTAATATTATTATTATTTTTTTATAACAAATCCCACTGTAAATAATGCATGTATTTATTAAAATAAGTGTATATAATTATACAATGCTTTTACAGACTTATTTCCAAATGCTGTGCAATAGAATAATATTATTCAGCTTTAGGTATGGATATATATTTTTTAAATATTACATTTTAAAAAGACCTAAACACCCTAGAGGGCCCTGTTTTGAAAATAAGCAAACCACCAACTTGATCAGAATCCACCCCCACTGATCATTGCTCCTCAGGAAGACCATTCTTTATAACTCTGAACAGTAATTTAACTGATCCTACCTGCAAGTAATTGTTTTTTTGTTTGTTTTCTATTAGTGGTAATAATAATGTTGTTGTTTAGGCCCTTTACAAAAAAAAAAATGTGGATGGACTCCTTTAAAATTGAGCCCAGCAGTGTCTGTGTTTTCATTCAAGGTAAAACTGAATTTTGTATCAAGACTTCAAAGTAATTTGAGTGGAAAATGAGTTTCCACTGTTCACCTTCTGTCTACAAAAATGCTTATTTACTGACATGTCAATTAAGAGATTCATAAGCCAGATGACCAACTCCATCCATTTACGATAGCTCAGGCAAGCGAAATGGCTTAAGTGTTTACTGTTTATGGGCAGTGGCATGTATCTGTTCTTAGTCAAACTGTGCTGTGTATGACATGTTTGCCCGTAGGATTCTGCGTGAAGTAAAGAAACCATTATCATCAGATTTTCAGCAAAAAAAAAGCTTGTACATTAGAGCAGTGGTTTCAATGACAGCAATGGATTAGTGTTGTTTTACGATCGGTCTACATTTGAAATGTGGAACAGATGAGAAGTCCACAAGGAATAACGGCTCTATACTTAAAAATGCCTGCTGCTTTTTACTACAAAAATGAGATCACAGATCATTCTTTCGTAGATACATCAAAGAAAATTACACATAGTACAAGACAAACTATTAGTGAGGATAATTTTTCAAAAATCACAGAAGTTTCTAGAGCAGTTGATTACTTACAGATACTCATTTTCCCACAGAGTCAATGCCAAAGTCTCTCTTGAGAACAGCAGCATATTTTGTTTTTCATTGTGGACAGATTTTGCTTAATCAGATACTTTGGTTTATAAAGTCACAGGGAACACAAGTTTATATGACAGGTTTCCACAGTATCAACCAACAGGTCATGTTGAGCAAAACTGAATCACCTTTATTATATATGCAGAATACAATAGAATATATAATAATCCTTGCATCAACAAAATGTCAACTGTTCATAACCCTTTTCCTGCCAACTACTGAACAAGCTGTTCCACTGTACTTCCTAATTTAATGAAATATATCAAATTCACATTTCTTAAAATAATGTAAATTGGCATTCATCTAATTCATCTAACATAGAATATATAAGAGTGTGGAGTGAGGACATTTTCAAGAATTTCTTATTAATTTTTTTTCTATTCAACTATGTTCCACAAAAGCAGCTCATAAGTAGTTTCTGTGTGCATCTGTGAAAGGAGAACTACTGTTAGTTTGGATATGTTCACATTAGGGGTAACACCAAACAGACTAGTCAAATAGAAAAGTGACAGTGGACCTCAGAAACTGGTAGTCAATCTAATCCACGGGCGTAATTTACGTGGGGGACGGGGGGGTCACGTCCCACCCAATATTTAAAGGAGCTCAATCCGTCCCCCACAATAATGTATGTGACGGTTACTTTAAATTATAGAGCAGACAGAGGAGAAAAGAATGTTGGTGCTTAGCGTATCAGAACGAAGAAAGTATGGGGAGGCGGGGCTGAGCACTAGCGCGAAAAGAGAGTGTGAGTCTGAGGTGATCGTCGGAGAGGAGAGGAGAGAAGAAACAAAAATGAGTGTCACGAAATAGGTGTGATTTCTAAAATAGCCAACATGGTTATAAATTCTAATTTATTTTTATATTCCCCTGTACATACGCTTGTTAAACCCCCCTTGTTTTAGTGTAGATACTAGATAGTATATTATTTTATTTTTTGTTGTCACGTCATCTTGAAGACTCTCCTCTGTATCGGTTAGCGCTCGGGGCGACTGGCAAGCTCCGAGTTCCGCTGATACCAACCAAAGCAACCCGGTAACTTAGAGGGAGAATAAAGAGGCTGCTGAGAGCCCTTTATTCCATCGCCATCTCCTCTGGACCGACAGTAAATACAATTTACTGGACGTAGTGGACAGTACTACCCTGCCTGAAGGGGTTTAATTTGTTTTTTTTTTCCCACTACGCACCCAAGCACCACTCGGGCCCACAACGTTTATTCATTGTTATCTGTATGTGTTATTTTAGTTGTGTGTTTACCCGGGTGTTAAATGTATCTCCCCTACGGAGATTAATACTACTAGCCAGTGGTAATTGTGTTAAAAAAAAAAAAAGTCCTGTCACTAAGTGTTCATTGTCTGCCCTGTATATAGTCAATATATACTCTAATCTGCTACGGGGTTGTTTTATTATCAGTGTTGCCTGTCCACCACGTTATTTTGTATACATTTTAACTTAATTAGTATTATATATATATATATATATATATATATATATATATATATATAGAGAGAGAGAGAGAGAGAGAGAGAGAGAGAGAGAGAGAGAGAGAGAGAGAGAGAGAGAGAGAGAGAGATTATTTTACCTGCCTTATTTACTGGAATATAGTCTGTTTGGGCTATTGTCGCTAGACTCCCTACTGTTTAATATTTCACCTGGTAGCTTTATTTATTTATTTTTGTGACACAACCGTTATAATTATTATAATAATATTTATATTTTAGTTTATTCCCCCCCCCCAAACATCGAGTAAATTGCTGAAGACAGCATTTTAGTATACTGTATATTTTATGTTCCTGGGGTTGTGCATGACTATATACTATCCCAGGTGGAGTCACCGTGCATTTTATCAGGTTGTTAACTTATAGTTAGCTAGCTAGCTAACGTTAACCGACTTAATGTTACGTTTGTTCACTAAATGCATGAGTTGAAATGAAACTATGCTACAATCTGCTGGCTAGGTACCGTTAGCTAACGTTATCAAGTTCAAATTCTGTGTTTTTAAATAGAATATTGTAACGTTAACGTTAGCTAACGGCATGCCTCTTTAACCTGTTTAGCTAGCAGGCATGAATGTTAACGTAAATGGTAAGTTAACGTTAGCTATCTGGCTTATATAAGTTTTTAGCGAGCTAGCTATGTTCTCATAATCATAATTTCCCCAGTCTTTGTTAAAGCGACTGCAATACATGTCCACGTCTGCCAAGCAGAAAAAGTCGGACATAAGGAATTTCTTTCATGGAGTGCTTATATTGGCAACCACCAGTTCCTTACATACACCTGATTTGGTGTTTCATACATCATTTACAAGTTCACTTGGACAAAAGTAGCGTTTTGAAACACATCTATAACATATCCATTTATCACCTCACTTTTGGGGTTTCAGAACATTGAAATGGTGCATTGAAACATGTTATTTTAATAGTATAGCAGCAGTATGATTTTCTGTTTGCTTGACTATATTTTGTTAGCAGAGTTCCTATATGGGTTTTGCTCATAAGTTATAGCACCTGGCATCTGCATATGATTGAACCTTTTTCATTACGTAATATTAATTCTATTCTATAATACTAATTTCTTTATTACATAACTCTATAATACTAGTAATACTATTCCAGACACATCTTTCCCCCACAAGGACGGCTAGCTGGTTTCAAGAATTGTCCCCCCCAATGTTCAAAAGAAAGTTACACACTTGATCTAATCGCACATCATTGTGATTATGTAGTAATTGTGAAGTGTGCGGTTTCAGATGGATGCTCGTAAATAGAACACCAGAAGTTATCAAATGTAAGATTTATATACAGTATATTCTGTATATTGTTTTAAAGTGGCAACCAGTCAATCTAAACTATTTTTACATAAGCCATTGTTAAATTAGTAGTTGTTCTACCCCTATTTCTAATTCCAGATATACAAAACTAAAATAGCTGTAGCAAGGACAAAAAGCAAATACATATCAACAGTGTAAGATGGATATGCAAAGGGCTATCAAAAGTAAAATGCTTTATTTTGCCCTTTCAAAACTATATTAATAAGTAAAACAATCTTGGTTTAAATACGATAAATACAAATACATAAAACAATATTGTAATACAACTACACTAGAGGTGCGGTTGAAAATGGGCTTGCTAACTATTCTATCACCTCTAAACAAACGGTACATTACATGTATATTATTTTCTTGTGCCCTTTGCCAGTTAATATTGTTTTATATATTGTATGTTTTTGCTGTTTCAAATATATGTAAAACTAGATCTGCCAGGCAGTTTTACGGCTTCCAAGCTCAGTACCAGTTGGAAATTTTGGTAAGCTGTAACATTGCAGCACAAGTGTCAGCAACAGATCAATTTTATGAAGCAGTTTCAATTCAAAATACTGCATTAGTTCATTATCTCATGATGCTTTATAACTTTAAACACCATAGTAACCATGACCCTATCTACACACTGTAAGGAGTCATAAGCTAATTTTACATTTAACCTTAGAGAGGTCAAGGGTCACAAGCAAGGTGATTTTTGGATAGAGCGTATATGGGTTCCTATCTGTGTTCTATAGTAACCATTAACCTATCTGCACTTTGTAAGGAGTTATAAGCTAGTTTTACATTTGACTGAAGAATCTGAAAGTTTTTTGAAGAAATGCATCAGGTGGCCATATTGGTTTACGCACAAACACCATTTTTGAAAAAGTCAATTGTATTGACACAGGGATGATGCTTGTCAACTTTGGACTTAATCAAATAAACCATTTTTCAACTGAAGTAGTTTTAAATTTAAGAAGAAAATGTAGGTCTCCTGGCCATCTTGTTTTACAAAAGAACACCATTGTGCAATATTTGAATACCATACACTCCACGTCAAGCTAGTGTATTATCCGCTCTAAGGCAATGGCAACATTCTTTCTTTCTTTCTTTCTTTCTTTCTTTCTTTCAATATTTAGTGTAGGAATATACACAGAAAAAACAACAAAGTAGTACTGAAACAGAAACAAATATATATTCAAGGGCTCAATCAATTTAGCAATTAAAAATGAGATTGCTAAGCTGACCGAGGTGAAGGCCCCTTAGTCCAGTTGACCAGGATGATGCCTACCAAGTTCAGAGTTAGTTGGTTAAACGGTTTGCAAACAGAAGCAGTTTGATGTTTGGGTGCAAATTTGGTAGGCAGCCATTTTGATAGTAAAATGTATTACTTGAAGCGGGTTTGGTTGCTGATGACACATGCGAAGTTTCAGATCAATCAGTTCACTGGTTCCCAAGAAGATGATTTTGAAAGGTTTTTCCAAAAAATGTGTCAGGCCGCCATCTTGGTTGACGCAGGAGTGCAATTTTTTTTGCTTCTGAACTGTAATCTACACGGGGTGATACCTGCCAAGTTTCATGTTGATTGGTTACACCGCGTGCAAACAGGAGCAGTTTAAAGTTTTGGGAGGAAAAATGACAATAAAAAAATAAATAATAACAATAATCTTTACAATAACAATAGGCTTCCCAAGCCAGCTTGGAAGCCTAATAACCCAATATTAAATCTATGGGAACATTTGTGCATTTTATAAGGAAAAACTATTTACATATTAACAGTCGCCAGCACTTTCTAGCATTGGCAGCGACAGGTAATATACTACTCTGTAGTGTAAGAATACCAATTTCAAGCTCTGGTAATGAAGACATACGCATGTAAGCCACATCATTAAAGTTGAATTCTGACAAATAGATATTTTATACCTGTGTGCATATGACCTTTATTATATGACCTTTATTATCATGTTGACTGTGTTTTTTGCTTCTTCAGATTTGACTCATTCTCTAGCCTGAGACAGACAACAGGGGGTTCTATACTTACTTTCCTGTAAAAATTACTTCCACATTCCATGTCCCAATTATTCTGAAGGGCATACCCAAAATCCCAATAAAATCATTCTAGACTATACCAATTTCCTGATGAAATGCTACATGTGCTTCTAGTTCGTAACATCTGAGTTTCCTTTACAGCCAACTGAGAAGATTTATGTTTTTCTTAAGAACGATTAGAGCTTTGTAATTTGACAAGGTAGGCTACATTTGCTGAATTACCTTAAACAAAATCACATTTTATTAAAGGAAAGCTTGCATGATCCAGGGTGGCATCAATGCTTTTCTTTGCTTTACAATGTTTCTGCAATCAATACAATATGTTCCTTTAAGTTTTCCTCTAACCCCTCCTCCACACACATACTTTTTTCATGGTAACACATGTGAATTCTAAGAAGAATACTGCAGTCTTTATCTTATGATCAGTAAACACTGCTAGTCACAGTAGACTGCCATGCATCATTTCTGCTCTGCCCTAAGTATTGCTGCAGAAACCAAAGATCCCCACTGAAGCCTGTGCATTAGTCGGGTTGGTTCTCACACATAGCAGGCCATGTGGGGGGCCCACTTGCCTTTATCAGCGAAATCCAGCGGGCTTCTCTAATTCTAGAGTACAGCACAAGGTGATATCTCCTCTCTGAAACATCAAAGTCAGTCTGATACCAATACCCAGAAGCAACTGACAGTCAGGGTCATCACTTGCAAACTTTCACAGGGCTAAAAAAAGCTGCTTAAAGAGAATGCTTGGATTGTGGAAATACATTCATTGCCACTGTCTGGCCTTGCATTACCTGAATTTAGTTACATATCAGTCAATGAAGGAGAATAAAAAAAATCTATAGGTTTTTCAAACAAATCCCTGCAATTATTCCAATGAACGTTCTCCTGCTCCTGTAGTAAAATCCTAGCAGAGATATATTAGTGACAATACAGTGACAATATTGAAATAGTTGTGTGCTTAATGCAGATTAGGGATTCCATTATAAAGTTAGGTTGGAGTGGTTTATGACATGCAGGTGCTTTGAGCCAGACGGGATCATTGACTTTAGTTAAGCCCTTTTACCATTACTTACTTTTTTTTATTTAACCTTTTTTTTCGAAGAGGCTTTAATTACAGGGTAACCATAATTTACAGGATGTTTTACTGCATGTAGCCAAGACAGAACATCACTATAAAATGTAACAACCTGTGTAGAATGACAGGCTTGAGACCACAGTGTTAAATAAGACCTGGATGCACAACCCTTTATTTAAAGTTGGAAACTTCGATGTGGGGAAGTTAGTCATCAAGCCTTCTCTGATATCATCCTTCTTTGATCTCGAATCTTTTAAAATTTAAACACCAACCTCCGTAAATACACCATGTCAGGCTAGTGTATTATCCACTCTAAGGCAATGGCAACTTTCTTTCTTTCAATATTTAGTGTAGGAATACACACAGAAAAAACAACAAAGCAGATCTGAAACAGAAACAAATATACTGTATATTCAAGGCTCAATCAATTTAACAATAAAAAATGAGATTGCTAAGATGACCGAGGTGAAGGCCCCTTAGTCCAGTTGACCACCATGGCCAAGTGAGCCTTTATTATCCTTAAAATACTTCAACTCTTTCTTTCTTTTGTTTAAAAGGTGGTACTTTTATTTTGAAAGCTAAGGAGCGAACAGCACAGGCTACAATGAGGCAGTGTGTGTGTGTGTGCGTGTGTGTGTGTGTGGGGGGGGGGCAGTGCGTGAGCTGCCCCAAAGAGCCCCAATGATGCCCCCCAGTCCTGACTTAGAGGACCACCCCTGCTGTTCAGTCCTGCGCCTCTCCTAAGCACAGAGCCAGCAGTGCCCAACAGTGTGAGGGTTTTGTGATGTGGACTTCTAAGTTCAGACCAACTCAATTCACTTGTGATTCAAACCCTCAGCTGTTGAAAGACATGTATTAGCCTGTTTACTTCCAAAGAAGTTTTGTCAAGGGCAAGTATCATGCTTTTTTTCCCACAGGTGCTACAAGACCATTAGCACCCGCAAACCAGACCTTACATTGGTTTTGTATCTCTTTCAAAGGGTATGACCTCTGACCTAGCAGCACCGCTGTGGATCAGGTGGGAGTGTTGGGAGATAAGAATGTGTGCAGTGGTGTCTCCGGGCAGAATTTGAACATGTAAAGTACCAGGTGGTGAGTTAGTGACTCCTTTCCAAGTCACACTTGCTCAATATTTGGAGATGTGAGACACAAAGAAGTCAATCAGTCGAAGGAATGTCCAACTATCTGGAGAATTTTAGAGAACATGATGTATCTTAAGGGATTTTTTTTTAAATAATTTAACTCAGGGTTGTCCAACCTTTCTGGCTAAAAGAGCCATACTGATTGCTAGGAAGTTCTTAGAGCTGTACACACACAAAATATCAGTAATGAAAGGGGTAGATGTACTAAAGTATTGCGGCTACTTGCAAACCAGTCAGAAGTCTAGGGTGAAATGTACTAAACAAGTGCAATGTTGTTAGCGACTTTTTAGGGAATGCTTTGACGCAGCAGTTTTTCTTTGCGGTTCAGCCTTAGATGAATGTAATTATGAGCATTCCTGAATAAATTTGTAAAAATGTTATGGAGATGAGTGTTCTATAAATTATAATGAGATGTACTAAAGCAGCTGGCAATTGCGAAACTTACAATTGCATCAATTTGAAAGCATGTTTTAAACAGTTGCAAATAAAGGCAGTATGAAAAACACGTTCCCCTAACCATGGCCACTGTGATTGCAGCAAGAAGGAGACATTGTCTTCAGCAAGAACGAGTGATTTGTAGGATGAGAAGAGAAAGGGTATTTCATACCTGCATTACCCTCTTCGATTTAAATGAAGACCAAATTAAATACAGGTGCAGGCTCGGCAGCGACATAAGTCTTGAGCTGCTGTCTGATTTAAAAGATGACCTCCAGCCTGTCACCCAGAAAAGCCATGCTATCCCTGCAGTGGTCAAACTATTGTCCACCCTGCATTATCTTGCCTCTGGGTCCTGTTGCTGGCATTTCCCAGTCCACTTTTTCTTGTGCGTTGCCAGTTGTGCTTAATGCATTTTTGAGGCGAACACCCAAAATACCTATTTTTCCCTAAAAGCAGGGTGTACTTACAAGCCTTGAAAACAAATTTCTATGACATTTCTGGTTTTCCCAACATGCTGGAAGCAATAAACTGCACACATGTGCCGCTAACCCCTCCAGCTCATTCTGAGCATCTGTATAGGAATAGGAAACACACCTATTCTATTAATGTGCAGGTGGTTTGTAATTGTGCACAATTTAGCACTGCACCACTGACTAACTAAAATACAAACTGACAGCATACATTTGGCTTATAGACTACTCATGATAACACAAATTAGTGGTATAATGCAAAATATGTTGCAGGTCCTGAAATTCGTATTAACGAGAATTGACTGTCCTCCTGTAAGTAGCATAACTTGTCAATGCGGCATCATGGTCTATTTTGTGTTAGGCTACTAAATAGGCCAAGTTAAAAATAATGATACTTTAAAAAAAACAGCTAAAATAATTTAGTTTTTATTTAAAATAATCTATTATTTGCATTGTGTACAATGCAGCAGCATGATTTATTTTCTGCTACCGGTAGCCTACAGGCTAAAGTAAAAAGAAAGTGTATTAGGTATTCCTTGAGCAAGGTACTTTACCTAGATTGCTCCAGTAAAAACCCAACTGTATAAATAGGTAATTATATGTAAAAATAATGTGAAAAAAAAAAAATTTAATTGTATGTAAAAATAATGTGATATCTTGTAACAACTGTAAGTCGCCCTGGATAAGGGGGTCTGCTAAGAAATAATAATAATAATAATAATAATAATAATAATAATAATAATAATAATATTCATTTGTGTTCATTTGATTTTACTACTGTACTGCATACTTAGCGTTCCGCATTTTCGGTTTTTATCTTAACACATTTTTCCTGGGAATTTTTTGGAGTTTATTTTACAAATATTAAAATAGGTACAAAACCAGTAAAAAAAAAACAAAGAAAAATTAAACATTAGTAAAAATCGGAAAATAAAATTCTCATTATACACACTTTTTATGTGGAATATGATGTGTAGCAGTTCTGGTTTCTGATTAAGTTTAATGTCCCTGGCAAATTTTGCCATGTATCATGAAGCAGAATCTGTGCAAGTTGAGGCCACATTTTCCTTAGTTACCTGGTACTTTACGAACGTCTGGGCAATCGCTGTGCTGACAGAGCTAGTATCTGCAGAAAGTATGAACGTGACATCAGCACAAAACAAGCCAGGTTTATTCGTCTTAAAATCATAAAAAGAAAAGAAAATTCATAGAACTGGATGACCAAGACATCAGGAGATTCGTCAAAAATCACACTGGACATTTATGTCAATGGCTGGGTTCACATGCACTTGAAAATCGACTCTACAGTCATGACTGTGTGACGTTGTCAGGCAAATACATCGTGAAACAGCAAATGGATGTCCTTTTGGCAGCGAGATTTTAAAGGCAGGGTCAATGGCTTTCTCACCATAAAAATAGCTGTAGAAACCCATGTAAGATTTCAGCAGTCAAGATCCCGTTCTTCTGACTTAATATCACGTAATCTACAGCAGAAAGGCCAAAACATAGTAGCTAATGCGCGACAACATGTGAATTAATTTGTCTTGTTAAATGTTTTTATCTTCATGTCAACACATGAAACTCTTCTCACGATATTCAGAGTCGTTCTTTTCCTACTTAGTAAGCAGACACGGACATTTAAATATCCCCTCCCCTAAATGACTATGAATTGAGTAATCTGCATTGGTACGGTCGATTTTTTCCCCCCTAAATCAGAACTGCATAGCAACTCATTTCCTGGAAAGTAGGGCAAATAGGTCATGAGGAAAATTGTCATGACTTGTGTAAACGCCACCAATGAGTTCCATAAGTTTATCAACTAAAGCATCATCATTTTCTGTCAAATACTATATTTTCGTGTATTTCAATTTAGTTTTTGATCAAACTAGTTACTATGCCCAACATTTGCCACAATAATCAGACTTTGATTGACCATTGGCCAACAGAATCGGGTGATAATGTGTTTGTGAAGCAACAGAGAACCAGTCACGTGCGATGTTTGAACGTTATTTGGTCCTCTGACATCTAAACGTACCTCCTGTATCCTAGGTCAGTGTAGAGCTGCTTATTACAATGGAGTCAAAATAAAACAGCATTTTAATCCATATATTATGTTTTTCCTAGAAAATAGTACCGGGAAAATACTGAATAGTAGGCAAAAAATCAGGTATAAATCAGTAAAAACTGAGGTTCAGTTAAAAAAAAAATCCTGTAATTTTTTCGGTAAAATTCAGAATAAACTGGAAATGCGGAACGTTATGTATACTGTATAGGCATACTGTATAGATTTATATTTTTACATAATGTAATGTGTAGCCTACCCAAAACATATTAGTGTTATTTCAGCGCAATGATTTATACATTTAAAATACATTGAGCACTAAATGTAAGTGCATGCGATTGTATTTTTTTAAACCCCACACCTCCTTATGTCGGACAAACATGTCCGATTTAGCAAGGGGCTACTGTAAGAAACACATTTTATATTTGGGGTGAAGGTGAGGGCCCCATTATAGAATCTGATGGGATTAAACTGCCTTTCATTATTTATTCTAAAAAATATCACACGACTCTCGCAATGCTAGAGCTCTCGCTAAGAGGATGCAACCGATATTTAAATTAGTATATTGCGGTTCTCTTCATTAACACATTTTCATTTAGTATATATAACAAAATGTATACTTTGCGAATTGTTGCAACGAAAATGCAAATTGTGGTATGTTTGCGCTGCGACTGGCCCATCTTCCCCAAAATATCACAAATGAAAAAGAAAAGGTTTAGTTTACTAAAAAGCAGACTCTAAAGGAAGAGGTGAAGAGTTAGTCAGTAGCAAAGGATACCACACCTTCTCTAATATCTTTCTGACTAAATAGTAGCAACTACAATAAAACACAGCTGCAGTAGTTTCCTGGTCATCAAACTGTACTGTAATGCATTTGCTTCTACCTAAGACTACAGATTGTCTTTGCAGTCCTTTCAAACCTATTAAAAAACTTAAATGGGATACTTCAATAGAGCCATATTGTGGAGCTCAATGAGCCATATATGACTCAAGAGCCATTTGTTGGACTATCCTGATTTAACTGACATTTACAGTAAAACCTCCAGTCCCAGTATGTTTCTAAAAGGCAGCAGAGGTTTCTAAAGTGTTTGCTTTTGTTCATAATACCGTCATAAAGGCTACACAACACTGTATTACTATGTGCATAAAACCAACACGGAGACCATTTAAAAAGTGAATTGGCAAGTATGGATTCGGGCAGTGAAGAGAGCAGTGTTAAAGTCACTACTAGTGTACCTCATATATTTTGGGAATATTTAACTCATTAACCTTAAGTTTAAAAATCCTATTATGTGAGGTCACTATCATACTAGCTTTGGTCATCATATACCTCGCACAATAACTGTTCCAGAAAAAAGAAACATTTTCAACCACTGGGCCTGCTTCTGAAAAGACAGAAAGCTGAATTTTGGAAGTTAGGTGGTTTAAAAAATGACCACAAGGGATGTGAAGCTATAATTTTGACCTGTTTGAAAAGTGTTTTAAGGATTTTTTTTTGTTTTTTTAAATGTGTTCATAAACATTCTTGTCGGTTAAGATCAAGTATCATAGTTTAACCTTCATAGTACAATGATTTTTTTTTCAATTGTAAATAATTTCACCTTAACTGAAAAAGATTGTGTTTTGCTGTTCTTTTGTCTTCCCATTTTAGACAGACTCACCTCCTGCAGGGTTACCTGAGCGAATTTGTCATGTATTTTCTATTTATGTCCCAGAAAATAAAATTCAAGCAAGCAAAGTGCTTATTAAAAATAACTCTGACCTATTTTCATCAAGATTTACCACAATAGAAGTAACCTGTTATTCAAATACTGCCACCTTGTCAGTGGAGGAGAACAATGCTCTGTATTTTCCTTAAATGACTAGTAACAATGTATAATAAGTTTGTTATAAACATTTTGAAATAAGTTATTAAGAAGTGTGTTTTCAAGACCAGGGGCACTCTCAAGTGAGAATAATAAGTGCATCTACTGACTTTTCTTAGGGTGCACCGTGCTGGAAAGAATGAAGACGCCAATTCCATGACTGCAGACCAAATGTAAGCATAAGTACCGGGATAGATTGGATTTGCCTGAAGCAGTTCATATTGCCAGAAAAGTACAAAAAAGTATTTCAAGTATTTCAAGAGGATACAACACAGAAAGGTCCAATAAATCATACAGGTTTTGTTATAACTTATATGGATGTGATAACGGCTCTTTAAACAGTGCTTTGGAAAATGAGAATAAACTAATAAACCCAGTTAAAAGGTTTCATGATGAAACTTAATTTAATTGATTAAATTGACATTTTAAAAAACAGTCACAACAAAAATTATTTTAAAACAGTCCTTATTGTGAATTAGGGTCTATTGTGTACAATGCATATTGCGGAAGTGAAATAATCATACCATTTGTTACTCAACACCTCAGATCAGATCGTTCGCAACCATGTAGGCCTGTTAAAACAAACCTGACAATAAAGTGGAAATTGGAAGACCTACCAATTAAAAGTCAAAGTCAAAGGTGAATCCACATGATCTGAAAAGTATACCTGAGGGAAAAAGACTGGAGGCACACCACGACATGAGGAGATGGAACGGACTTCCGGCTCATTTCAATCAGGTCTCATGTTTCCACAAAGTCTTTTTAAAAGCAGCCTGTGAATAAAGTAAAGACAAAAGTGCACCATCATATAATGTTTAGGCAATAACAAGGAAGATTTGAATTGTGAGTGACATGACTCCTCTAATTTACAGGACTGCCAGAATGCTCTGAAGACCTGAGACCCTTTCTTCTATCTTGCTATCAGTCATACACAGCCCCTCTCTCCCCTTCTTTTTATCACATGGAGCTTGGCCTCAGGGTCTGAAACACTTTGTTCCCCCAAGGGAAATCCATAGAAAGACTAGCTCCTTAAAGGTCCATAATCTCAAAATGTAATAGAATTCTTGGCCAAGCTCACAACTTTGCCACAGTAAGTTAAAGTCAATGTAAAACAGACTATCATGCCTGCTTATTACAACCATTAGAATTTATCTGCACGGGCGCTGGATCGTTTCTCAGTAATTTTGTAATACACCCTTCAAGTAGGTTGCTTACATCTTGATTGGCCTCATCATCAATCTATTTTCTTTTAGCATTTTTTTAAATAGGAATTTGTTGGTCCTGCGATAATGAAAGTGGCCTGCTTATGTGAAGTGTTCTTAGATATCCAAAGCCCACATATAAATAAAATATTTAGTCACATTTATAAAGTCAATTGAAAGAACCTGAGTAGTAAAGGGTTTTATCAATAGCACGTTTGGACCTCTGTGATGCTGAGTGTTTCTTAGTGCAGCAGCAGCAGCATTGTGACTTCAGGAAGTTGAGTCATTTTTTAGGGTCAGAGGTGCTGCCCTTTGGTTATCTCTTCTGAAGTTGATAATTTATAGGGTCTGGAAGAAAATCAAGGAAAAAAGAAAAAGAAACAGATTCTCTGCATCATAGTTTTTTGTTTTCTTCCTTTTTGCGCAGGAACTACCGGATGTACTGACCACTCAATTCATGGGTCATGCTCAAGCAGTGTTGTGCAATCTAAATGACCAACAACAAGATGAAGAGCTCAGTTTAGCACCTTTTTCTGTCAATGTTACTAAATATAAAGCTTGTGAGGTTTTCAGGCAGGAAATCTATAGTATCATTAATACAGTTCCTAGTACATCACATTTATTCATTGGTCAAACTGCAAGCCAATTACCGACAAGTTCCCATCAACCTATTAGGTATATAAACTTATGATCAGCAACAGCTAAGGAAAGTCAATCGCAAATTCAATTCTGTAACGAGATAGCTGAAAAGCCACAGTTGAGGAGGAAATATACTAAATACACTCTGTGACGCAATAAAAAAACAACTCTGTCCTTCTGACCTCTTGTTGTGCTGATGCCAGCTTTCAATGTGCAACTCCATAAACTATACTTTCTACAATAATCTCTGGTGGACAGAGGTATTAAGCTTCCTTCTCAGTTCCTCATAGCATTTTCTCTTTCTGCTGTACTGTGTGTAGAACAGATCTGAACATAAACATAGAGATCTGAAAGGTGGTACCACTCTCTTTCTATTGGGAGCTATTTATTTTGTAACCCCAAGCATGTCCCTCGCTTTAAAGCCAAGCATTCCAGGCATGGAGGTTGGCACAGTATCAGGGCTGTATAAATGCAATAAAGATAAAACTGATAATACTTTGGAATTATATAATCCAGGAAGGTTTGATAAGGTGCCATCCCTTAGGATTTTTCTTTTTTTAAATAAAACTAAACAACTTGTATGTCAATGTTTAGTCAATGTTTGCAACAAATTAAGTGCTTATGAGAATGTGAAGGAGTAATGATGCTGGATAATTTCAAGGTATATGGTGGGGGAGTGCAGTTCTTCATTTGCTTGCATTGTTTTGACAATGTGGCAAGGGGCGACCTTTCCCTGTTAGTAAATGAGCCCCTGGGTGATTCAGATAGGGCTTATTTTTGTAGCACAAAACACCATTTGTGTCAGCTTTTGTTTGGTGTTTTTTTATTTACATACTTAGCAGTGAGCACCAAAATCATTTAACTTGTGACTGAAGCCAGATCCAGAGTCAGGTCTCTCGAGGCACAATACTGTTCATAAGATCCCTGAGAGACCCAGCCCACTCACTAAATGCTTCAATTAAGGAAGCGTTGCCTGGATTACCTCACAGCCAAATGAGTTTAATATACTCGCAAATAATATATATATTTCTAATGTGTCGACTACAGCCCAACCCACCTCTTTCAGCTTGTTATAGTGTAAGTCTGCTATCACTAACATAATCTATTTTCCACTATGGCTGAGGCCACAGTCATTTTCGTTAGTAGAACTGCAGCTCCTGAGCAAGGATTTAGATCCCAAGCAGCCACTTTAAGTCTGGGGCTAATTTGGAAAAAAAAAATCCCAGATCTTAGTCCCAGATCTTAAAATTAAGGAAGAGGTATAGCATTGTTGTTTACAGACATCATGTACTGACCTTGATTTACAGTATTATTATTATTATTATTATTATTATTATTATTATTATTATTATTTATTTATTTATTTATTTATTTATTTATTTATTTATTTATTAGCAGACGCCCTTATCCAAGGGCATTACAATACAAAGTATCACATTGCAAAATATCACATTACACAATATCACATTACAAAATACCACATTACAGATAACAGCAGTTATAGTGCAATAAAATCAGCAGATAATAAGAGCAAAATAAAGAACAGTAAATAATTACATTTAGAGCGAATTTGACTAAGAGCAGTTAAACTTATCGTACAAATATTTTCTTATAAGAGTGCATTCCATTAACAGCATGTAGTAAGTACGATAAATGGATAAGAAGGATTTCAAATAAGAGCAATTCTGAAAAATGTGAATGCAGATACCTTTATTATTGATTGCCAGTTGAGATTGTAACGTGAGTGATTTGTGTTGGTGTAACAACCTGCAGGGCATTATATAAGCAGTGACGTTAACCTAGTGCACCAGCACTCAGCGCCAGCTCACCAAAGGGCCTCATCATCAAAGGGCCAGTAGTTTGCACTGTGGTAGTCCAAATGTGGACCGGCTGCAAAAACTTCTATCCAAGCATCGATCTGACGGCTCCAACTCCAAACCAGGTTTGTATACATTCCTTCTTCTTTTCTCTTATTTAATGCACTTGCTCCTCCTGTACTTGTGTTTTCATCACCCTCTCCTGTACCCATGCTATTTCCTTTACTCTACTGCTCGTTACCATGTCAATCTTTAATATCCCTGTAATCCTCTCTTCTCGTTCCTGTCCTCTGTCTCCTCCCTGCCACCGCAAATCTAATTCCTCTAACCTCATCTCCCTGCCTCTTTCCTCTGCTCCCCCCCCCCCCCCCCCCCCCCCCACCCCGCACTCTCTCTTGCGCTCTCTGGAATTGTTGCTCTAACTTTGCCTCTCACCTCTCTCTTGACTTCCTAGCTCTCACCAAAACCTGGATCTCCCCTGATAACACTACTACTCCGGTCCTCTCCCACTGTTCTCACCCCTCTGGACACCTTACTCACTTTCTTGATGAGCTTGATTTCCTCCTCTCCTCCCTCCCCTCTCCTTCCACCCCTGTTGTTCTATTAAGTGACTTCAACATCCACCTCTCCATTCCTAACCACGTTGCTGGATTTCTTCCCCTTCTTCACTCCTTCGCCTTCTGTCTCTCACCCCCCCTCCCCCCCCCCACTCACTTAGCGGACTGTCAACTGGACCTCGTCTTCACCAGGGACTGCTTGCCCCCTGCCCTCTCGGTCAGTCCTCTCAACACCTCTGACCACTACTTTATCTCCTTCTCTCTGACACTCCCATCCCTTCCTGCTCCACCGACCCCCTCTGTCACCTGCAGTCGAAACCTCTGTTCCCTCTCTCCCTGTCTTCTCCTCTGCTGCTCTCTCGCACCTCCCCACTATCGACTCCTTCTCCCAACTCTCTGTAGACTCTTCTACCTCCACCCTCTTCTCCTCCCTCACCTCCTGTCTTAACTCCCTTTGCCCTTTCGCCCCTTGTCCTGCCGGCTTCTCCCCGCCCCTGCTCTGGTTCTCCTCCATGCTCCGCTCGGCTTGTACCAAACTGCGCTCTGCTGAAAAGAAATGGAAGAAAACCAATCTCCCTGCTGCCTTGGATCTTTATCGCTCGCTCCTCGCTTCCTTCTCTTTTACACTCACCTCTGCCAAGCACTCCTACTTCCACTCTATCATTCAGTCTTCTATCAACAATCCCCATAAACTTTTCTCTACCTTCTCCTCCCTCCTTAGCCCTCCCCCTTCTTCCACCATCCTCCATCTCGGCTGATGACTGCCTCCTTCTTCTCCTCCAAAATCGCAGACATCCGCAAACTCTTCTCTACCTCACCTCCTTCCCAACCCATACCCTGTCCTTTGCTCACTCCCTCCCCATCACCCTCTGCAACCCCTACTATCCTACTCTCCTTCTCCTCCTTCTCGTTCCTCTTGGACTCCGATCTCTGCTTTCTGCTCGCTGCTCCAGAACCATAAACCCACCACATGTGCACGTATCAGGTGTACTTGCGTGGCTCACCCTTTGTCTCTTGCTCTCTTTCGACAGGTGTCCCCCAAGGCTCAGTCCTGGGACCCGTCCTGTTTTCTCTCTACACCTGCTCCCTGGGTCCTGTCATCTCCTCCCATGGTTTCTCGTATCACTTCTATGCTAATGATGCCCAGATCTTCCTCTCCTTTCCCCCCCTCTAACTCCAACATTTCCTCTACTTGTCTCTCGGCCATCTCCTCCTGGATGCCCTCGCATCATCTCAAGCTGATCTCTCTATATTCCGCTTGAATCGACCACCCTCTCTCCCTCTTCATCCACCAAGAACCTTGGTGTCACCCTTGACCCCTCCCTCTCCTCTCAGCATATCCCAACTGGGACGCTCCTGTCGCTTCTTCCTCAGCAACATACTCAGAATTTGCCCCTTCCTCACCGATTACTCCACGCAGCTCCTAGTTCAGGCCCTGGTACTGTCCCGCCTCAAAACTCTTGTACTCACCTATCGCTGTCTTGACCTTTCTGCTCCCTCCTATCTCCAGACTATCATTTCTCCCTACACCCCCTCTCGCCCCCTCCGCTCCTCCACCTCTGGCAGACTAGCTGTACCCCCACTCTGCTCCCCCGCCTCCAGAGCCCGCTCCTTCTCCACCCTTGCCCCTCAGTGATGGAATGACATACCCACGAATATCAGGACTGCTCAGTCCCTGACCACCTTCCGGTGCCTCCTCAAGACACACCTTTTAAGACAGCATCTGTAAACCTCAACTCTTGACTATACTAGACTATATGGCAGCCAATTGTACCAGTTCCTGCATCAGCTTGTAATTGCACTGAACTGCTCCATACCTTGCCGCCTTCGACTACTGCTCCTAACTATAACTATATTTTGTATTTGATTTTACCATACTCATGTTTTTTGTATTTGCTGTTATTGGGAAAACATCCTCATCCATTTATCATACTTACTACATGTTCTTACTGGACTTTACTCCATATAAGCAAATATTTACTATAAGTTATAACTGCTCTTAGTCAAACTTGCTCTTACTTATACCTTACTGTATTCTTTATTTTGCTCTTACTTGAATTTGATCTTATTGTACTTTCATAACTGCTCTTATCAGTATTATGATATTCTGTAATGTGATATTTTATAACGTGATAATTTTATAATGCGATACTTTGTACTGTGATATTTTGTAAGAATTGTAAGTCGTCCTGGATAAGGGTGTCTACTAAGAAATAAATAATAGGAGTAAAACCACAGAAAATAGTTATAATTCAGAGCAGTAATAGAATACAGCAAAATATGGGGCAGTTCAGTATAAGTACAAGATGATGCAAGTACTGGTACAATTGGGCGACACATAGTCCATTTTAGTCGAGAGTTGTGAGGTTTACAGATGTGATGCTGTCTGAACAGGTGAGGCGCCCCAAGGTAGTCAATAGCTTCCGTATGTGCATCATGTTCTCATCTGGGTTTTGTGTCTTGCTGTTGATGACGACAGCTGCATGCCAACCTTTGCCTCGTCATCCGATGAATAGGAGGGACAACACTGCTCTTGTTAAGTGATGAGATCATTTTTAATGATAAGCTAATTGTATTATTTAGGGAAATGGATTGTGGGACTTTTAAATATGTAGTTTAATTTACTGGTGTGGTGGATTGTGAGGGATCTGTGTTCTTTCGTCTGCTTGCTGTCTTTACCATTATTAATGACTGACTGAGCCTGGCTGTGGTCATCTCAGCCACTCGGTTTGCTTTATGAAGTGAATCCATGTGGAGGAAGAAACCAAGCTGTCATATGGGGCTGGGAGAGCTGTGGAAACCCAACACAGTCCGCCTTTTTCATGAGTGAAACAGATTATCTGTCAGTCTGCAGAGATAATGCATGTAGACATTATCTCTAAATGTACACAAAGCTGGAATACAACTACTGCATTTATCATTTCAGGGAAGGCCATTACCACATGGTGGCAGTCTTTGAAATTTGTACTGAGCATACGTATAGATAAAAAGTATACAATGTATAGATTCACCACAAAATTGAATATGCAAATGTGTTTAAAATATTGCAACAGTTATGCTATAAATGGTAAAAAGTTGTTAATTATATCATGAAGGAGACCTAACAATACAGTATTATGGGATATACTACTACTGCAGAGACAACGGTTTGCAAAATGTTCCCTGCATCATGTAAATCTATTGTAAATCCTGTTTGTTTATTTTTTAAATTAAATTAATAAGATAGTACCACTAACAGACTAATTGAAACTACTCCTTTTTGATGAAAATTGCATTAAATAGTTTGCAAAGTGTATTAAAGGTCAAGTAACGGGTAATCACTCATTGACCTCCGACTATAGTTCTTTTTTGGAACCATTACCATATATTGTTGCATTTGAATTAAAATCCTATTTTGATCAATTTGTTCGAATTTAACCCAACCCCGGGTGGAAAAGAGACTAAACGCTGGCCGAAATAAACAGTCAATTTAAAGTCCCTTTACAGTAATTTACTTATCTTGCTAGTCATCGTCCACCAGCAGTTCCTGGAATTTTCAGCTGGGAAAGAGAGGTGAAATATTTAAATGTTCTAGTTTAGGTTACATTTGCTGTATAGGAATTAAACTACAAAAGATGTTTATCTGCAAAAAAAAAATCCCAAAAAACCTTATTACAAAATATTCAAGAAAGCTGAATTAACGTCCCAAACTACTGGAAAGTCCCCCAAAGAATGGAAACACGCTTTAATAGCCCCTCTCTGCAAAGACTGAAGGGAAACAACAGATTTAAACAATTACTACTGTATGCATATATGAACAGTATGCTTTAAATTACAATATGTAAACTGTCTTAATAATGTAAGGAGGGTAAATGTACACACGGCAAATTATATCAATAAATTAACTGTGGCCTATAATAATCAGTCTTTGATTGGAGAGATCAATGTCTACATTACTTTTAAGTTGATATAACTTTAGTGTGATGTAAAACACATACGTAATTCATCATGGGCTTACTCTAAAAAGTATATTGCTAATTGTACATTAAGGATCTACAGTTGGTAAGTTATTAAATCACTGATGCACTGCAAAATGGAGCATAATGATATGTTTATTTATTGTTACACTATTTTGAGTAACAGTAGTGGGGTATTTACCAATTAAACAGAAAGAAAACAGCATCCCTTAACAGCTTAAATCAGACCTGAATTAAATCAAAGCTTATGACGCTATATGGTTACGACACTGCCATAATTTTTATTTATTCCAGGCTACAATACAAGCCTGGTGTTAATACAATTTTAGCAAGCAAATTACATGAAAATATGAGGCAGTAATTAAGTAAATAAAAACATTAGTGTAGTGACCAATTGACACCACAGTGTAAGCAGAACAAAAACAAATGAACAGCCTTCTAATTTGGTTTAGAAGTTTGTACATAAAGGAGAAATGTAATTGACAAAAATAGTATAATTATGTAATTGTGTGAAATATCTTGAAAACATATCTTCTGAAATACTATCTAAAATATTTAAGCCCCTTAAAGTTTGAATTTCTAGTTACCTTTTCCCATAAAGGAATAACCATTATTTGCAAATGGTAACGCCGGAGTCTGCCAAATGTCCTGTTGAATTGTCAATAGGCCTACAGGGGCATGTCTGTTGTACCATTTCCTAGTACAGGGCTCTTCAGTAATTTTATTCAAGAGTGCTGAACTGCAACCAAAGTCAGAACTTAAACAATTACTTTGAAATAATTTTGTTTTATACTGCCAATCAATGATTCAACGTCTAAAAAAATTCTTGACTTTGTAATTGGAAATACACATGTATATCCAAGCACTGGGCAAGGCTCAGACCTAGAAACACAATGAAAACACAGCCTTGTTTCGTTGCACTATGAAAATGTTTATGGAACCAGAGTGATTCTGTGCTGCTACCATGTTTAAGGCATTCATAACCCTTATGCATATTAAAAAGTTAATCTGAATTCTAAACTGAACACAATATTGGTAAGGAAGGCTCTGAAAGATGCAAACAAAAGACTGGTCACAAGATGAAAGATAAGGGACAGTTGTATACATTTTATATTTCTCAAAAAATGTACAAATGTATATTTCACATACTGTGTGAGTTGAGTTTTTATACATTATACCTTTTTAATTAAACTCCTCTTCTTCAACCCCCCAAAACACCTACATGTTGTATGAAGTCAGCAGCTTTAATAACATTTCTCTGTTGGTTCTTTACGACCCTCCCCCAAAACATTACTGTATTTCATGTTTAGTCTCCCTCTCTCAAGGCTACTCCCTCTGAAAACATAAACATTTACAGCCACTCTGCCATCATCTCCTTGAGAGTTTACAGTTATTAACCCTTATTTCACACCTGCTGCTTAATGTGAGGTCACAGTTCAACATGTCCAAAATGTTAATTTACTTCAGCTGTTTTTCATTTCTTCACTCCCCAGGTTGCCACCAAGCTCTTGAACCAAAAGGTCATATACTGATGTTCCCATTATGAAATGATTGGAAAAGTAACAGGAACGGTATCGTTGCGCCCAGATTTAAAATCAATGGGGAACTAAGGAACTCATACTCGTACTCGTAATTGCTTTTAAGAAGCATTTTTCGGCAGGTATTAAATAGATCCATTCATTAATGTGTTGATTTCAGTACAAGAAAAGCTGTCCTTCCTTCGTCTTTACAACAGCATACCAATCAATGGCAATTAACTTCCACATTGTTTTAAAAAGTGTTTTAAAAGCTGACTGGAAGCTTATTTTCCTCTCATCTGGGGCACCAACGTTTTTACTGCTCTACTGTTGTACTGAGGCTGTAAACTGACCATGAAAAACGGCAGTCAAGAATATTATTTTCATTGTCAGTCTACAGGGTTCAGTTGAACCCTGCCACCACTCCTATGCAGCAAGTATTAGGACCAGTCTTACAATCATGCTACATGTAGAATTTAGGTGGGGTCTGAATCTAAGGAGTTTGTGGTAAATGGTCTTCAACAGTCAAAGTGAAAAAATAAATAGTCTATAGAAAATTGACCAGGGAATAAAAGCATTAAACTAATGGGGTGTCTGAGCTGTTTCCAAAGCCCTGGTTATTATCTCTTTAACTTCAATGCATGGTCAGTACATTTCAACAGGTGAGGACCTCCTACTGAGATGGGCTGAATGGCCTCCTCTTGTTTGTAAACTTTCTTATGTTCTTATGTTCTTACTGCTGAGATAATAATTGAACACTGTTGCTTGTCAAGGTTTCCTTAATGTTATGACAACAATTGTCAATCAATTGACTATCGAAAGCTATTTTTTAATTTAACGTGCCTGAAGGGACTGGGGAACACATTAAAACTCTTTTCATGCAGGGATGCTGTCTGCTATCATTGTTTTTTTTTTCCTGGGTTTCTTACTATAAATTATTATTATTATTATTATTATTATTATTATTATTATTATTATTATTATTTCTTAGCAGACGCCCTTATCCAGGGCGACTTACAGTTGTAAACAAATACATTTCAAACTTCAGCTGTTTCAAAACTAGGAGGAATACATTGTACAAAAATAGTATGAAATGTAATACAATCCCATATTTATATCTAAAAATAATAAGAGTATTCTATACTAGTGGACAAAACACTTCAATTTACTGTACTATTATATTATGTCATTATGACAAAACAAAAATACAATGTGAAAAATGTTCAGCAACAACCGTGAGCTAATCTGTCAATTAATGAGCAAAAATACTATCCAACATTACAAATGTACACCTCAAAACTGTTTTTAACTTGTTCTATGGGGCAGCTGATGGTCCCCCTGTTGATTTGAGCTATGCTAACTCATGTCTTCTCAATCAATTAGCTCATTTCTAGGTGTTGATTGGTCTGTGGTGCTTTTCCCATGGAGATTAAACCATATTGTTTAAAGTTGTTTCAAACAACTTGCTTGTAGGAGGTCACAGGCCAACCACATAGAAGTGCCTAATGGCAGCAAATAATGTCAATCAACTACAATGACCCCGCGGTGAGACTTGTGCCAGAGTTTTAAGGAATCCAAAGAATCTGCCGAAAAGCTGAATGCTTCAGGTACCTTGTATAGATAGTATGCATTTTCCATTGTAAAGATTACTAGAGGGCTTTGGGCTATGATAGCCACGACTAAATTGGTTTAAAATCCCTTTGTAATTAATAGACTTCTCTTAAAACAAGAATAAATTACAAGCACTTACAGTAACACCTACAGACATGTCTTTATTAAATTCGGGGGCTTCTGGCAGCATGTTTAGTTACACTAATCATAAAACACCACCCACTGATACTGAATGCTCCAACAAATTGAAAAAAATAAACTGCAAGTGCTTAGTTTACAAAATATTAAAATACTGTTTACAGAAAGGTTTTTTTATTCTTTATTTTCCAGCTTTTGTTTTATGCTCCTTGCTTTGCTTTTAGTTGGCAAACATATCAAATATATTTTGACTGAGAAAAAAATGTATGAAATCACTGAAGATTTTTTTTTTTTTTTAGATAACCGCATGTATGTGAGGTAAACCAGTTTTAGACTGTTGTTTTGGGTTTCGTCCTGTTGTTAACCTGCACCAGACTGCTGTTTACGTACAGGATATGTTAACACTGTGACCTGAACAGTTTCTTATTTCTTCCATGTTCTCAAAAGGGAATCCCCAGCTGATCAATTATAATGTGAAGCTGTAAATGATGTATAGTGCCTGCGATTGGGAGCGATGGTTCATGAGCAATAATCCTCTGAGGGTCGGCAGGCCACATGACCCAAAAGCCAAATTCCCATAGTTCACCCCTTCTGACACCACATGACTGGCCAAGGTTAAAGTGCAGTGCAGTAACGGCTGAAAAATCTGACTGGGAATAATGTCTGCCTAATACTTTAGACCAAATAATACTAGACTACTTGTACAATAGATGACAAAACTGTGTCTGTACTTTTGTATTTACTTTGTACTTATGCAGTAAAATAGTTATTTGAAAAAATGAGTAGTGGCTATAAAGTGTAAAAATGGTAGCACTAGATTACAGGGCATGAATAGCCATGTAATTGAATTGTAATAACTGGATACATGGTAACTACTGTTAATAGTTACCCCATTATCACCATGTCTTCAAAAGCAAACATCTTAGCCAATGGTCTCCTCTTCAATTATATGAAACATATTTTGCTGAGCAATCCACCCCACACAGAACAATCAGGTGAGACATTAGCCATGGCTCTGACAAGGGAAGAGATATAGCCATGGCTCTGACAAGGGAAGAGATATAGCCATGGCTCTGACAAGGGAAGAGATATAGCCATGGCTCTGACAAGGGAAGAGATATAGCCATGGCTCTGACAAGGGACGAGATATAGCCATGGCTCAAACAAGGGAAGAGATATAGCCATGGCTCAAACAAGGGAAGAGATATAGCCATGACTCTGACAAGGGAAGAGATATAGCCATGGCTCTAACAAGGGAAGAGATATAGCCATGGCTCTGACAAGGGATGAGATATAGCCATGGCTCTGACAAGGGAAGAGATATAGCCATGGCTCTGACAAGGGACGAGATATAGCCATGGCTCAAACAAGGGAAGAGATATAGCCATGGCTCTGACAAGGGACGAAATATAGCCATGGCTCAAACAAGGGAAGAGATATAGCCATGGCTCTGACAAGGGAAGAGATATAGCCATGGCTCTGACAAGGGACGAGATATAGCCATGGCTCTGACAAGGGACGAGATATAGTCATGGCTCAAACAAGGGAAGCAAGGAAGAGATATAGCCATGGCTCTGACAAGGGAAGAGATATAGCCATGGCTCAAACAAGGGAAGAGATATAGCCATGGCTCAAACAAGGGAAGAGATATAGCCATGACTCTGACAAGGGAAGAGATATAGCCATGGCTCTAACAAGGGAAGAGATATAGCCATGACTCTGACAAGGGAAGAGATATAGCCATGGCTCTGACAAGGGAAGAGATATAGTCATGACTCTGACAAGGGAAGAGATATAGCCATGGCTCCAGCAAGGGAAGAGATATAGCCATGGCTCCTATGAAACTTCTTTCACACGATCAGTTTGGAAAATGAGACCCTTATCTACAGAAGATGAACTGAATAACAAAATTGAAAATGTCCTAACAGAAGACATCCAGGATTTAAGTTATAGCACAATAATAAAATGTTCAGGAACATCATCATTCAAGCTTCTCTTCCACTTGTTTCCCAAGGCTCTAGATGGGCAGGCACCTGTCACAGTCTACTTACATAAGAACTGCGAGACCAGGCTACATTTACAAAATATTCAAATACCATTTGTAATACAGTTTTTTTTTCCAGCATTTGTTTTATCCTCCTTGCTTTGCTCTTTACACATTTTTTTTTTGAAAAATAAAAGAAATGAAATCACTGAAGATGTTTTTTTTAGATAACCACATGCTTCACAGCTTGTAAATTCTTTTTTGAAATGTACGTGAGGTAAACCAGTTTCAGACTGTTGTTTTGGGTTTCGTCCTTTTGTTAACCTGCACCAGACTGCTGTTTACGTACAGGATATGTTAACGCTGTGACCTGAACAGTTTCTCATTTCTTCCATGTTCCCAAAAGGGAGTTTATAATGATCATTTATAATGTGAACTCTTTTCCAATAGGCACGTTATGGACATATTAGAATACCATACACATAATTAGTTTCTTCTTTTTCCAGCATTTGTTTTATTCGCCTAGCTTTTTTTTGATGACCGCATGTTTTTTTTAACAGTATTCCAGTATTATACAATCCTAAACAATTTACACACCTACAATTTGGTCTGCATGTACAAGAAGGAGTTTCTGTGTCAACTGTTTGCCCTGTAACAAAAAAGTGCCTGGGGTGCTAAAATGTGACACTAAAGTGTGATATTTTAGTGGATACCTGGAACACTGCTGTAATAGTCAGGTGTCCCTCCCAGCTTACAACTCAATCAGTATTAACACCTCCCGGCAGGTTTGTGAGCGATACTATTCATTAGAGAAATTAAATGACATAAGTAATAAGATCAATTCATCTTACCACCCTTAGCTTCTGATGCACAAGTTGTATCTTAACTTCCTTCAAATATTCCCCTTTGTTTAAAATGACAGACTAATACTTTATCACATTAAGCTACAATGACATTCAAAGCAAGTATTCTTACAACCCACAAGCACGAGTGACCAACTTTAAAAGATCAGTTAATTCCGCTGCTGACCTAATTATCAGCAAATGAATGTGTCTTCTAGAGGCAGCCTACCCTTTTAAACACAGCAAGGTGCCAGGGATAAAGGTTAATGAGCCTTAAGCTGCCCTGCCATGTTCTCTTGGTACCAACTTTGAACTTGTAAGTCTATTTTGCTTTAAGAATGTCGTGTTATAACATATCCTCTCACTAATTGTTAAACCAACATATGAAAGCCAGAAAAGCCTCACAAGAATGTTTGCAGAATGGCAGGTTACTAAAGATAGTTTTCTTTAACTTGCAAAATAAAACCAAGACAAGAGATACTGTAATGCCAGAAACATTGTCATGTTTTTTTTTTTTATATCATTGATACGATTCTTATTATTATTTTATTACAAATAAAAAGCTTTCAGATAAGGTGGTTAAAAATAATAAGTGCAAACTGGGTATTTTTCCTTTTTTTTTGTTACCCAGTACAGTAGGCTAACATTATACTGTAGATCTAAAAAAAAAAAAAAAAAAATTAATAAAAAAAAAAAAACTTAGGTAAACAGAAGTCACTGGCACATATTTCAAACTGTAAATTCTACCAATTTACCAATGTTCAAAATTTAACAATGTTTTGCATAACATTTGTAAAATAATAAAAAAAAAATATATCATTTTTATATTAGTGTGAAAGGGAGACCCGGAGTGCATGTGTGGCTTTATGGAAGCAGCTGGGACACACAACAGGAGCTTTGTTGCTAACTAATTCAGCAGGTAGGATCGCCCAGTGCTGTTGATCGAGAGGTCCTGATTGGCTGGGGGGCATGCCTGGGCAGGCTGCGTGGATCTCAATAAGCATCTGCGCCACAGCTCAAGGGCATGGCCATGGCCATACAGATGGGCACTAAGCGAAAGCTTGCTGTGTTGCTAGAGAGGAGGAGAGCGTCCACTCCATGGAGAGAACTACTACATGAAACCCGTTCACTGGAAGATGGTGCTTGTGAAGGCATTGCCCAGCCGAGGCCATGTGAAAAGGCTGTTTGAAGAGTGAGAATGTCAGGACTCCGGGAGCACAGAAGTAGGTCAGTTTAGCGGATCTTGATTCCAAACGGTATAGAGAGGGCTTGCGTAGAATAGTAGGTTCCTGGAGCGGGACGTTCCTTTTAGTGGGACTAGCGCTCACCATTTGTGTGGCAAACTTTTATTTTTTAACTTTGTTTTGTTTTGTTTTCTTTATTAAATGTGACACTAGGTCTACCATTGCTGGTACCCTAGTGTCAGCACTTGTGTTGATATTAAATCTGCGCGTCAGTGTGGCGTGTCTGCCTCAGTATTGTTCATTGATGTCCCATACATGTAACAAACCTATGGAAGGCCATCCGGGTCAAAAGCACATACCTAGTACACGTATTGATTTGGACCAATCAGAATACATAAAATAGTAAGTGTTTTAAATAAATGTAAATGAACTACGCATTTTCTACGTAAGGGCTGGTCATTTTACACTCCTGCAGCGTAATTACAAGAGTAGCCAATCACCTTTGGGATAACATCTTTTTAATTTCAGACATGAAATACGCTTAAAAAAAATTAAGAATAAGGAAAATTGCAGATCATGGCAGCGAGAGATTTTCTTCTGCAGTGCAAATATAGATTTGCTGAGTGCTGCCGACTTCTTGAGACAGACAATGTTGACCGTGACACAATCGTACACAATCCTTATTTTAAATTTTATATTATATTTATTTCAGTTTTACACTAAAATATTCAGTTACCATAGCTAATTCTAGATTCAATGTCAGATCTTTCAACACTTGTTTAAAATGACATATTAGTTACAAGGGAGTTACCACTCAGTTAAAGCGATTTCTAAGGCTCTGAAACCACCAGTTGATGCTCGTCTCGGAGGGTCCGGGTCTATCCATCTTTCACTAGACTTTACCCAATGTCAAGTCCATATACCGCCACCAATTGGGCAGGAATGGCAGATGTAAGGCGACTTTTAATTGGATAATTTATTACACATACTATTTTCTTTAAATTCATTGGTTCTTATTTCATTTTCAGTGATCTGATTGGCCAATTTAGGTATGTGTAACATTACAACACGTACTAACTGTGGCAGCAGTGTGGAGTAGTGGTTAGGGCTCTGGACTCTTGACCGGAGGGTTGTGGATTCAATCCCCAGTGGGGGACACTGCTGTTGTACCCTTGAGCAAGGTACTTTACCTAGTTTGCTCTAGTAAAAACCCATCTGTATAAATGGGTAATTGTATGTAAAAATAATGTGATATCTGTATAATGTGAAATAATGTATAATGTGATATGTTGTAACAATTGTAAGTCGCCCTGGATAAGGGCGTCTGCTAAGAAATGAATAATAATAATAAAGTCAAATATGTACTAAATATTTGAACAGCATACTAAATAACTTTTTTTTTTTACCCCGATGGCTTTCCATACAAACCCCCTGTTATAATTAGTTATGTGGTTTGTTTAGTTATGTTGTGTCCCACAGTGCTCTGTTTTGGGCAACCAATTGGAGAAAAAAAAAATAGTGAAAATGTATTATTTTTACTCTCACGCTTCATTTGTAAATGCCTTACAAAACACTTCTAGGAAAAGGAACTTTAAAATGCCAAAGCAATTTTTCTTCTTCATATTTATTTAAAGGAGGAAAACATCTGTTAATTTTACAAAACTAGAAAGAACCAGTTATATATATTAAAGGTCACTTACAAATGCTGTTTGTTGCTCATGTTGTAACATTACAACATAATTTTCTCCTTTCAGAAATAGTAGAAAGAGGAATAATTTATATCCCCTGACTACATTCTTTTTTTTTAATCTGTTTATTATTCCATGATCTGTGTTACTAATCATAATTTATAACTTTTTCTGTGCTCATCGATATTTGGTATGTTAAAATAATGTCAACAGCATATTATTTACCTTTGTGGCTGAGCAAGGTGGAACTTCTCTAATATAGAAATGACAATTAGAGTGTGTTTGTTAAAGATTTCCCATGGAAAACATCTAACATATAACTGTTTTAGGGGCAAGATATTACAGGTGCACATGCTAAGTGCACTTCCGGTGGTTTTTATATTGGCCTCATTGAATAAAACCACCTTGTTCAGGCTTGCTCAGAGATACAAGTAAGTAAAATGCAGGTGATTTTATTAAGTATGCCAAATATCCTGGAGTACAGGAACAGTAAATGATGATTATCAAGCGATCATAAGCAGATAAAAAATAAAAATTGTACAAATTCGTTATTGCTTTAAATAAAGATTGGAGTAAAAGCTTTCAAACGATAGTGCTGTGCAATACACAAAATACAAATGGAAATCCTCACTTCTCATATAAACAAACATTAAAGTTACCTAACCATGACCTTAGCAATGTTAACACTCTTATCCCATATAGAAGTGGAAAAATATCTGCAACAAAGTAATAACTATTTAGGCCATCCATCTGTTGTCAGAAAAAACGTGTCAAAGATTTTTTACCTCTGGAATCCTGGACTTGCAATCCTACTCTGGTCACAGGTGAATAGAACTTGTTTATTTTTCTTACTTCCAGTGGGATACAGCTTCTACAGCAAGGAGGGTTGAAACACAATGAGTGAAGCACACAGAGGTAACACTTCAGCCTGGATTTCAATATGGGACTTCTGGTCTCCAGACCTGGTCCCTTCTCTAAATTCTGCTTTTCAAAAATGAATAAGATGTTTGGCGTACATGAAAAAACGAATGCGGAATCTGACAGAATTTCTTAATATCATAAGAAAATATTTTGTTGTAAAAGCATAAAGATAAAAAAAGAAAAAAAAAATGGGTTTAGTGTTTTTAAATAATCTGAGTTACAGTATCTTAATTAGTGTATTCTTCCATCTTTTTTCTTCACTTTGTTTATTATTTTCGGTTTCAGTCATCACATCCTGCTAAATTTTGAAAACTCAGAAAAATAAAGCATCCTTGTTGCTTTAATCGAGCTGTGAGAAACATGTACAGCAGATACACCAGAGAGTATCCACAACCTGTCACACAGCAACACTCAGAGGAAAAACCACATTTGTTCTATTTGGTATTTCATACTGATCAATTTCTTATATCCACAGTAGTACTGGCTGCAAGACATGCTGTAATTCCAGTACTCTACTAAAGAAAAGTGACACTAAAGTATGCTAGAACTACTGTACATGCATTAGCCTCCTCAGCACTGTAAAGTCTTCAGTCAGGTGATGTTCAGTCATTCTTGGCAGACCAGTATTATATAAAACATGAAAAAAAAAGTTTCAACTTGTTAACTGCAAAACAAGATTGCCCTCTACCTAATTTTCAATCTACTGATAGTCTTTACCCATCTATGATATCAATTATCACGGTTATGTATTTATTTATTTAAACAGAAGATCCAGTACAAGTAGGGAAGTTCTTTTTCAGTATACAAAAGGTTTTATAGAGTTTATTAAAGCATATAAAACATTGTTTATTTTGTTTGAGAGGTTCAGTGGTAAAGGGGGCTATGAGATTGTTAGTGACCCAGCTGCATGTGGCAGGTTACTCTCTGTCAGGTCATCCAAAGGCTGCCTCCACCTGCAAGCAGCAGGCTAAGAGAGAGCCCTGCTCCACAAACCAAGCGGGATTCCAACAGTAATGTTAACTGCCTTCTCAGGATACAAAGCAGAAAACACTACAGCTCTTTTATTTCTTGGAGAGAAACCAAAATATATTTCATTATCCTCAAATTTGGCTTATGCTGCAAGTCCAATATGAATGTGTGGTAGCCATCTTGGCAGTTTACCTATTAATATTATTGCTGCAAAGCAACTGAATGTATTATCTTACCTACCCCTTTTACAAAGTTGTATTGACATGTTTGAAGTGGATCCAATCAAAAATGGTGTACTGGCTGCCCCAGGCACTACCACGTAAGTGCAAGGTGAATCATGCAATCAGGATTGTGCCGGTTTCGAATCCAGGTCTTAGATGGGGGCTAACAGGTAGTGCTGCACTGGTTTCCTGCAGGTTGGAGACATAAATTGACTGGGCTGACTTCAGGGGCCCCTGACTGGCCAGATGGAGATCTCTTAGACTTAGTCTTTGCCGGGTTCAGTAGTTTGGTCACATCTGTTGCTTAGTATCGGTGGGTGAAAAGAGATGATTTGCTTGACAGAGGGATTGGACATTTCCTGTTTATCTTTCCTCATGATCAACAAGAAGGTTACAGCAGGGAAAGGACATTCGAATTGGGCATTTCAAATTGGGTAGAAAATACGGAAACTGACCCCCAGTAAAAAAAAAAAAAAAAAAAAAAAAAAAAGGCTGGCTGGCATTAAAAATAATAATTATACATTGTTTTATGTCAACAATACCAGCTAATGCTGCTTGATTATTTAATGCATGCAGTACTTTGGACGTTAATGTGTACTGTGTCTTCTCTCTAGGCTGGTTTAAAAAAGGACAGAATAAAGTAAGTCATGACCTTGAGAACACACAAGTCACAGAAGTCCTAAAGAAATGAAGGTAACACTCTACACAAAGTGTCTCTAACTACACTGTAGTTACACTGTAATTGCATGTGTTGTTACATAGTTATAATATTGTAAATGAATACCTTAAAACGTAAGCAATGTCCAGCATTTTTCATTTTGTAATGAAGCATATTGTTGCACTTTAACTGCACAACTATGTGTAATAACTGCTTTACTACAGTGTAGTTACAGATTAGTTAAAGCCACCTAATGTAAAGTTTTACCAAAATTAAATATTTATAAGGGAAAACAAAGCTGGTCTCACTGGAGGAATATTGCATATTTTATAATGAGGTTGGCAAATTACATACAACTTACACATTTGGTGATTTAAAAGCAGCTTGGAAGTAAATTTTCCTTTAACCAGGAGCGCTGACATTTTTACTGCTGTACCGTGAGGCAAAACATATTGTGAAACAACCAAATGATTCATTATGTACACATGGCCTTTCCTTAATCCTACTTTAGGTGGTAATCATTGAATTATATACTGCTGTGTATACTGGGAGATGTAGTTCTTATACAAGTTTAATCAGGGAGATGATGGAAACATCCTATGGAAACAATCAATGTGAAAATCAGGTAGTGAAATCTAAATTATTTTATATCTAACTGATAAAAGAAAGGTAAGACAAAAAATCTCTGTTTTAGTTTTAGTTTAAATATGACAGGTGCTGTTTTAAATCACGGAATCAATTAAGTTAGACTATCATTGATTAGTACTCAGTAATTGTGTAGACAAGTGTAAACAAGGGAAAGCTTTGTTTTGTGTTGTGTAAAACATTTTTAAGAGGCCCATTATATATATAATGTATATTAAATTAAGTATGTTATCACTACCAAAAGACAGTGATAAGTGCCTTTAATTTAAACACACATGGTTTCAATTTGTATGTGTGTGTTATTTCTTTCCTTGACAATTCATAGCCAGATCAGTTTGTATTTTGTTGTTAAGTGGCTTGTCATTTAAATGTTTGCACATTTTACCATTTCACCAAATCCAGTTGCCACTGGAGTATATTCATTAGCTCCAAATACGTTTTGTAATTTAGTAAGTGTGCAAGCATTTCAGTTTGACATAATATCCAGGTCATAAAATGTGAGTAAGAGTTATTTTTAATAACAGTCTTTTGTTTATTTCCTGAATTTGACTGAAATTTACTTTGACAACCTATTGGCAAGGCCTTATTATCCCATGGTTACTAACATTTAATCACATTAATACAACAGAAACGATATGTGTCTCTCAAAGAAACACGTGCTCCTTGATGGCTGCCTACACATTTTGTGCTTCTCACAATTGTTGGTGGTCACTTAACAGAAAACGTAATCTCCTTATTTTTTAGATTTATTCTACTAACAGAGAAATCATATTTTTAATTAATCATTGTGATAAATATGTTTTAACATGATATTCCATTACAGCCACTCTCCGCTGTTAATTTACCAGGGGACCTATAAGCGAATTATTTGATTTGCCTGTGCTAGGCTGCTTAGAGATAAATCAGCTGTGGTTTGAGCACGTTCCATGACAGCTGTAAAAGTATACAGTTTTATCTCAAATTAGAAATTACTGTCAAAGATTTGTCAAATTCCAGTACCTCTTATCTTGTCTATAGATATCATCCTGTGCATAATAAACTACAGCAAAATATGAACGCTTTTTATCTTAAATTAACAGCAATTCCTGAAAACCTTCCATACTTTGTGGCAGATTTATCAAGGTCTTTACATAAAAAGGCAATTTTCACCATTTAAAAGGAAAATAAAACCCTTAATCTCACAAAACTAGAAATAAATAACCCAGGCACAGTTCTGAACTCTCAAACTAGACTACTGATTTTTTCACTAGTTTTACAGCATTAAGAGATTCAATTTAGATTTACCAAAAATGGTAAAAACTTAATTTTGGTATGAAGACCTTGATAAATTTGACCTGTTGTGTGTAGAGTGTCGCTTAATACTGTGGAGGCAGTGTGGTCCAGGGCTTGTAACCAGAAGATCACCAGTTCAAATCCCACCTCTGCCACTGACTGACACACTGTGTGACCCTGAGCAAGTTATTTAACCTCCATGTAGATGAGATGTTAAATCAATGTCCTATTGTAAAATGCACAGTTCACAGCCTACCCCTGCTTTATGACGGTGGTCCACTATGAAAGGCTATATATTCTGCAGTGTGGAGTAGTGGTTAGGGCTCTGACCAGAGGGTCGTGGGTTCAATCCCAGGTGGGGGACACTGCTGCTGTACCCTTGAGCAAGGTACTTTACCTAGATTGCTCCAGTAAAAACCCAACTGTATTAATGGGTAATTGTATGTAAAAATAATGTGTAAAAAATAATGTAATTGTATGTAAAAATAATGTGATATCTTGTAACAACTGTAAGTTGCCCTGGATAAGGGTGTCTGCTAAGAAATATGAAAAAATATATATATATTATATTATTATTATTATCATTATACAACATGTCATATCACATGTAATGGATCAATGTGTTGTGGATCACAGATTAGGTGCCGGCTTGCGCAGACCTTATTAGGTTTCAGCTTCCCTTCTCACTAAAATATATCTTGCTGGAAAAAAATGGGGACTGCCCCTGGGAATGTCTCAGCATAAAGCATCAGGAGAGCAAAAGTTAGCTATAGTGTGTTACTTGAGTTGAAACTGACATTGCAGTCCATTCACTCTGTAAATTGAATGCAAAAGTAATTCTCTTAACATTTGTCTGCAAAAGAAAAAGTACATTTATTTGGGCCCTAAATTGTAAGAATCCTGGATTAAAAACAAAAAACAAAAATGGTGGAAAAAGTTTGTTACGTACAGTACTTAGTGTGCAATCTAAGTAGTTTTAAAAATAAAACAGCACTGTGTTATATACAATATATGTGTATGGGTGCATTTTATTTTGGGTTATTTTTGGAATGTGTTCTCTTTTGATAAAACATAGACAGGAACAGCAATATATATATATGTTTCTACTTCAGTTGAAGTTCCTTACATTTTCTTCATTTCCAGGTGTTCAGCAAGGTCATACTGTTTGTTAAAAGCACAATAAAGGTAAAACACTTCCAATTAGGGGTTGTGATGAAACTGGGGTCGTATTTAATAGAAAACAAATAGTAGGTAGTCATTGTTGGTTAATAAGTGTCCACATTGCTAGCAGGTGGTGTTTTAACACATTCTCTTTTAATTGCCTTCTGTCTGGGCCATTCATTAGGTGTGCATTATTTGAGGGCGAGAATGGATGGGTGGTATGTCCTCATCAATATATCCAGATTGAAGAGCTGAACCAAGAGTTGGAGATAACAGTGGGTAAGTTGCCAATACTTTTATTCATAAAACTAAAGAAAACAACAGTCAAGACCAGTTTCTTAAATATTCAACCTTATTTCATTAATAAAAAAACTAAAAGTGTTTAAAGCTTTACCCTCATAGTGCTTTTCCCCTCTTTACCTTCCACTTCACTGTTGAAGCAATGTAATGCCAGTAGGTAACAGTATGACCGTCTTTGCTCATTTAACCTCTTCCTCTGCCTATGCTCTCCAGGCTGCAGATATGTTGATCTATCAAGTTTGGCCCACTTGGTGGTACAGCTCACTCATCACTAGAGCTGCATAGGCTTTTTAGTGTTCGACCTGTGAACAGGCTTGTGTTTTAAGCTCAAGAGCTTGATACTGTTAACAAACAGGCTCCTTCTGAGCTCCATGGGATTTAACCTTGAGTTAAAAAAATAGACGAAAAACACTTACACCCCACTTTTCCACTGCAGCATTTTAACCCTTTGTCAGTGAAAATAATTGAGCTCACACGGAAGGCAAAGCTACAAAAAAATCAAATAAATAAATGACACAAAACTGGTTTATATTATTATTTAAACAGTTACGTTTTTAATAATTGCCATATTGCCTGACTTCTCTCAGGCATCCATTCTACAAGTCAACAGGGGCTGCACATTAGTAGTATATGAAACATGTCTTATTTTAAACTCGCGGAATAAAATTATATTTTTTGAATAATGTACTGTGGGAGGTAATGGGAGGTGGGATGAGAAAAATGATAAAATAATTTTTTTTGATATTGTTCTGTAGCAGAGAATAAGCAGGATACTGTAAATAATGCATTTATCAAATACAGAGCTGGAAACAAATGTATTATACACATACAGACATGCAGTTTCGTGAAAATGGCTATTGAAAAAAAAAATGTAGGTCTAAATCAATAATTTTAGATGCGATAGACTCTTTCAGCATCTGCCTCAGATCTCCGGCAACTCTCAACAATCCATTCTTCCAGTGAT